>NC_071288.1:20277500-20577500 GCF_943734705.1 Anopheles coustani
TGCACCTTCAAACGCCGCTCGTTGCGTGCCAGTAATTGGTCGGGACACTTTTCTGTACGTTGGTTTTCCTTACTTTTTTTTCATTCGAAGTGCATATGTAATAAGAATGCAGTTGCCGTTTGGTTTGTTTAAGTTTGCAGCTCCACACTTTTCACAGATTGAATCCAGGGTGGTCAAGAGCAAAACGGCGACCTTGCTGGTAATGATGAAAAAGGGGGGCCAATTGTACCAAGATTACCAGAAACGATTTAGTGGTGACAACCAGAAAAATGTTCATGCCATTACTTGAATGAATGTATTGCGAGTAAATTTAATTTAAAACATAAACATTTTGGTAGAGCTATACATTTAAGTTCGCAATTAAAAATTCTCAAAAGCTCTCTCAATAGCGTTATTGAGGCTGTGTTTGTTGCGAGCCCTTTACATTTGTCTCACAGTCTGCGTGGGACATGGATTGTTCCCACTAACATGACAATCGAAGGACAGACAATTGTTATCCTGCTACAATGTTTTATTACCAGCGAGCACATGACAACGACAAGCGATGCGTTTGGGTGCAATAATATTTACTTTCGCTGTACAATCGTTTCGCACCGTCCTGCCTGTCCTCCCGCGCAGTTTCGACGATTGTTCTTCGATCAGGGTTCACTCTGAACTGAAAAGGTCGAAGAGTGTGAGAATGTGAACGCACCGGAACGCATTGCGTCCTGGGAACGACGACAAACGGATGAGGAGAGCGCGACAATACAGTACATCATATCGCTCCAACGCGATGGCAAAATGACAGTTCCTAACCTCACAAATCGTCCCGATGCCGCCGAAGTGGTCCTTTGTTGCTGCAAGGGACACTGTTTTATCGGCAAAGTTTTCCTCCGCCACGTATTAACGCAATAACGGCTTCGGATGGTTATCGCTGCCGATGGATCGCGATTTCTTAATAATGGCGTAACATTTTAATAAACGTTCGCCTTTGCGTTCCGCTGGGTTGGGTGGGCTGAAACTGTCCGCGAGGGGAGAGATTTCCCATCGAGAATCACATTTTAGCGTCACCAAACTCAGCCGAGTACGTGAAGCTGCGTTTTTACCCCGATTATCTGCGAGGATCTCGATGATCCGGTGAGATAGCGAGTGTTTCCCGTGTGGCTTTGTCCTCGGATGCACAATTGCGTTGTTTCGTGCCCTTCAAATGAAATAACACTCGCATACCGCATGCTGGTTGGAGTTGGAGAGGCTCTTTGGTTTTGCGGTGCTGAAGCGCTGGAAGACTACGATCTCAACCGCCATAGACCGGCTGTTTGTAGCGCAGCGTTTGGCATGATTTGAATGAAGGACGACCGACCGAACCGCACCTGTGATTGTATGTACCCATCTCTTGCCATCATCACACGTCCGGCATCCGGAGAGGAACGAAAATATGGTAGAATCACCTTCCCCGACGGGGTGAGATCACTTTGCAGGTGATCGACGGTGACTCAACGGCCGCGACCTTCGCTCGTCGGTTCGCACCGAGTTGTAGCAGTCAATGGCTGATGGGATACGATTGATGAAGTTTGCTTTTGTTTCAATATATTATCCCCCGCGATGAGTCTGCTTAAGGTTACGGATGTAGTTCTTTCAGGAATTCATACGATTGAATGCTGGAAGTAAAGTCAAAACAAGCTATTTTATATCGATGTACCATCTGAGGAGCGAATTCTGTATTCGATTCGATAGTCCTATGATCCGACGATGTGATATTTTTAGGTTTCATCGTTAATGCGAACTTAGCTTTTGCGACAGACCTCACACAGTACTGACGCTTCATAAGTATTTCTTCGAGAGGCACTTCGGTTCTACGGAAAAATCATACGCTTTGTAGCGAAGAACAACTGCCAAGCGTCTGAATGCCATATGTGCAATTCGCAACAAACTATTGCAACCTACAATCGATGGACCCAAGGGCGTTCCTTTAGCTCAGCAAAGCGTGCAGTCATCCGGGGTTCCGTCCGCTTTGGGAATTTGAGCGAAGCACGTCCAGCACGAGACACCGCGGTGTGGGTCGCGTGTGCGGTCCGCTGCTCGCTGGAGTCCGATGTAAAGATATCGGCCGAGAGAGCCGAGAAGAAATGGTTTGACAAAGCAAGAACCGTCTCCACCGGGTCGAGGGCCCTTCGGACTCGAGTAGCCGCGGGCTGCTCAAGTGGCCCTCGATGGGCGATGGGCTGAGAGCGGACCGCTGACGAGGGCGCTGACTCGGCACGAACCACCGGAACCCGACCTCGGATGGAGCGACGTTGGACCGATGAAGCCGCTGAACTTCATCTGCCCCTGCTGTAGGCACATCACGTCCGCATCCGGCGACTCGTTAGACACACATTCGGTCCACGGTGTGACCGTAACTGATCCTCGCAAACGGAACGGTTCCTTTTCAAGCGCGCTCCCGTGCATCAAAGCGGCCACAATTGGATGCTGCCAAGGGAAGCGCAGCTCCCGGGTCAGTGAAAGTTCCCGTTAGATGTCGCTACCGCTAGAGCGAAGGAAGGAAGGTTGTTCGCGGCCAATTAATTAGGCGGCTAATTGCCACCCTATTTGCTCGTCCTGGTTCTCCGCCCCCGCGGTACGCTCTTTGTGTCGGCAACGAACTGGCGGAACAAAAAGGTAGAACTATGAACCATCTGAAAAGACCCATTTCCGCCTCATCTAACGCCCCCCGAGGGACGTCCGCCAGCGCCACGAGCGTTTGAAGATGAGCACGGGTGTGAGTTAATTGGAAAAATGATCCACCATATCAACGCGACAAACGGCCTCTTATTAGTGGGGCAGGTTTTTCATTTTCCGTCCACTAACGGGTGTTCGTTTTGGTGATCCATAAGTATATTTTTCCTTCAAAAACGATGCGGTTTTGTTGACTCATCTTTTAACAAGGTAAAATTCGATTGAAGGTTGCGTTCGTTTTAGGGGATCAGTGATTCGTCTAAGCTTTGGATATATTGAATGTTATAAATACATTGTGGTTTACTTATCGAGTGAAAAAAACATCAACTTAGTGATAAACTCTTTAGATGATTTTATTAAAAGTAATCTTAAGCCGTTCATACGTTATTCTAGCCTAGTTTTAATTCTTTTCGTCAATTTTTAAATACACCCCTCGCCGAGGTCAAACACTTTGAAGGTGGAAAAATGCTTGGAATTCCGTTCTGCCGATTTTCCACATTATTTTTTGATTAGCTTGGCCCGTTTTTCCGCATTTTCATACCAAACATTCCTTCCAATAGATCCCATGCCAATCATAACCGATCCAAAGCTCAAAAAAAAACCCAATGCAGGGCATTGATGCTGGAAGAATTTAAAACGAAGAGGAAGAGTAAGCGCGCACCTAGAAGAAAGAATCAATTTATTGCGCGTACACAGCAGCCCACCACCAACAGCCGTAACTAATTTATCAATTTACGTATATTTCACGTTACCGCATCGATGCTCGTCCTCACCCGTGGTTCGACTCTCCGCGCGGTCGAAGGGTGCTTGTGCAGGCTAAAAATACAACCCGTGCCCTTGCCGCGCCGGTACGGTTGCCCAATTTTTGTTGCCGCGTTCCGGAGAGTTGAATCGTCATCGAAAATAATCAACAACTGCGCACAGGGTGAGTCCTTACCCTACTGGCCCGAGACCCTGACGAGAGGATCGGTTTCTTCCACCAGACACCAGGGAACCTGTGCCCCAATCATCATTCCCGGTGCGAATGGTCGATCGATGGAATTGTTATCGTCGGGCTTGGTTTTGTCTCTTTCTTGCTCTCTCTTACATATTTCTTGATGCAAACTCCTTCTGGTTGGCCCGCATCCAAATCGATTCACGATCGACTCCTGCGTCACCGCGTGCTGAGACTTCTTCTTCACCGGTTCGGCGCGTTTTCAAGGTTCGAACACCCGCTGCGTCAGCCCCTCGGGGTGCTAACTAGAACGGTTAACCACCGTAACGAAATTATTAAAGCAAGCTTGATCGATGTAGGAAATGAAAATAACACCGGGAGGGAAACACTATGTGTTTTACAGCGCGGTTTATGCTCCTAGGTACCGGATCGGAAAAAAAGTGTTTCAAATTTGTAACGCTTCTCTGCAGCCGCGGTTGCACAATGGCGAGAATCTAAAGAGGACACAGAACTTGCCGGTGGAAAATAAACGGTTTCTTTCAATTTCGATCGTATCTCGATAGAAAAGATCGATCAAACAGGTTCGTCGCTTGTGCGCCGATTGCTTCCCCCAAGTCCTTCGATAAGCTCGTATCTAGCTGATGTCACTTTGGCGTTCAGCTTAAATTTAAACCTCTATACTCCGTTTACTGACTTGATAAGCGCTCGTTTAAACTTTCGTAGCCAATTATTCCAATCGTTTCATTCAATTTTCTTCCCCAATATTTGACTTGTCACAGGGACAATTGATAAACATAGACTCATAACAAGATCGATCGTTAGCCGGCTTATTGGTGATCTTGAAAAAATTCAATTCCTCCCCATGCTTCGAGTCAGGTGTGTAGCTTTGATTCTGTCTTTTTGCCGTATCTTCAGAGACACGATCATCAATCATTGGTCATGTAGTGTTGGCGATGGTTTAAACATGTATTCCTGTGATGCTCCGACAAATCACATAAGCTCTAGTAACCGAAGTTCAGAGATTATCCCTTCTTTTGTGGTGATTGAAGGCTTGAGGGAGGTAAATTTTTCTAGTTCAACAATAGGCAATGCTATGTTTGCTATCAAGCAATTAATTAAACCAAGCCCAACCCAGCCTTCAGAGCGTGTGAGTGTTTCGCGCTTGACAAGCGGGCGTTTAAACGTGTGACATTCAATTACTGTCCCATGATTTGCGCCATTAGAGAAAAGAAATATAAGATGGCAAAACAGTGTTAAACGGTTGGAGCATGAATTTTGTCCCTTCGCGTAAGCGACGAACCCCACCTATGGACATCGATGGAGCCAGCCGGTTCGCCAAGCGCAAGCTAGTGTCCCCAGCGACCGCACCCAGCACCGCAGCCAATAGTGCACGGCGTATCAGCGTATCCTCGAGGCGATTGGACATGGATTCGCGTGATTCACTGCAGCAGACATGGCACGCTACACTTTGGCGCCAAAAGGAAACCAAGTTCGGGGGAGGTGGGAGAGTCGGCACTGGCACCAAGACCACATACGCGATTCACGATCTGTCACGCTTTGGTGTTTGCAGGCGCATGCAAGCGCATATCGTACCCTCGCCTTAAAGCTGCATACGACGTGTCCAATATCACCACCCACCCTCTTCTGCCCTAACGATGTTGAAATCGTCATCCAGGTATATTTTTGATTGGAATGAGAATTAATTTGTTCTAATCGTAAGTACATTCGTTAAGCCACTCATTCGTCCAGGCAAGCATTGCCGACTCTTAAATCGTTTAATTAAAATAAAACGAACTCTACGGCGCACGGCGTTGACGAGGGGCAGCCTTTGCGGTGATGGAAAATGTCACCACATTTGTACGGGACCGACATGCGCTTCATTATTTCCCCGCGACATGATAAGTGACGCCAAGCGGCGCACGACACTGTCGACGCAGAGCCGATTGACGTTATCCACTAGGCATGAGGCCATGCTTCTCGATGACGTGTTTATTGTTGAAGGGCAACATAGTAACCATAACGAAATAAATATTAAAAATTAAACTTTAATGTAATACAAACGTGTTGTCGTGTGTTGATTAATTTTATTTATTTGTGCTTTCTCCAATTAAGCATTTTTCTATAAGGCTCGTTGCCAATTAATTATGAAATTGACACTGATCGGAGCAGCAGAATCGCAGCTTCATTGCCATATCTTAACATGCTAGACATACACACGTATGCAATCCGGTGGAGCATTGATTTGAAATTCATCGCCTCAATAATCACGTTGATAAATTTTCCCTTTCCGCCATAAAAGGCACCTCCTAGCGAACGGCAGGCTCAGGTGATTGGAGGATAATTTCAGCCCATCTGCTCAGTGTGCTTCCTTTACAGCCGCAGACCGAACCCTCCATGACAAATAGCAGCAAGAGCAGCCGTTTGTGTTAGGATGTTTACGAAGCGAACGAATGGCAAATAAATTCAATTAAAAATTCATTCACTCGATCGCGTCACTGCTCGTGAGGGAGGGCGGGAGGGAAGTGACGGTATGTAGAAAGTACACTGATTGGACAGAATTGAACGCAACCACATCCGCGTTTAACCCTTCCCGTCCCGGGCTGACGGAGATCCCCCACACGGGATAGATTATTTTCTCACGCTATAAATGGCTTTCCAAGATGGCGACACAAGGGGCAGGTGTGCGAGAGTCGGTGACTTGCTCGCGCCAAAATGCTTGTAAATGTTAGCTGTTTGTTGTGTAGCTTGTAGCGTACCTAACAAGCCGCTCCTTTGGTACACACACACCCACCCTCACAACCCTTACCCAAGCGCGGCGCATGTGTCCTGTAGCGTTCCTTCCTCCGGCGATATCCCTGTTTTCGATAGGTGTTTGTAAGAAAACCCCGTGCTACGTTAAGTGAGCCTCCCGCTAAGCTTTCATAAGATATTTTCCTCCATCCCCGAAAGTCCATAGGTTACTGACAAAAGAAGACAAAAACGCAAGGAAACCGATTGCGACGACGAGCAACCGAAAGCTTTGCACCAGAACTAACACCCCGGAGGCAGCAACCGTTTCTAATCGCTCTCTACCTCTACCCCGTCCACCGGGTGGTGGCGTAAACACCGGTTTTACCGCTTCAAATTGCTCATTTAGTCACCCCGCAGCCGTGCCGGTGGAGACGGCCCGGAGGCCCTTCCTAATCGCGGCGGGACTGCGGGGTAGATTCTATTCAATATTTGTTCAACATTTATTTATATTCCCATTTTTGCACCGCACCAACTGAATTACTATCATCGCTACCCCCTGCCACCCACTCCACCATCTCGCTTCGGGGAACGATCGCGCGCACTGCAGACGAAAGATTTCAATGCCAATGTGACTCAAGCGACGAACCTCCGATGGAGCGGGTGCAATCGGTGAGGGGCGAAGGTGGATTGTTCGGGGTATAACTAGGAATTGATTTCGCCTCACCGGGTCCTATCGTATCGCGCTGGCTGGCTGGCTGGGATAATAATGGTGTAAGCACTTAATGGCTTTCGGGGGAGGCCTTTTCTCGCCAAACCATACCTACCTCCGATCCCTCCCGAGTCTTCGCTAGCGTTGGTCCACGGAGGAGTGCGTTTGAATATGCGCCGATACGAGGTTTAACGCCTGTAGCAGATAGATACGGCCGGAAAGTGTTCACCCGGAGCGACCCCAGCAAAGGTGTAAACATTACCATGTGCCTGAGGTGGTGGAAGGTTGAGCGGTCGATATTTTATTCTCGCTGGTGGATCGTAGCATCGACGAATGAAAAAAAAACAGAACGACCAATTCGGCGTTCCTCCTGTCGGAGACATGTTGGGTGTTCGAGCGGCGGGCCCGATAAATTCTGCCCCACAAACACAAACAACACGGCGTTTAAACGCCACCAATAATTGAACACCCCACGTTCACGTGCCGTCAATGTTCCGATTTTGGTAGGCTCTCGAATTTCACTCATCACCCTCCTGCGTCAGCGATGCGCCCCTTGATGGGTAACGCCTTCCGATGCCGTCCGCTTCGGGAACGGGCGCCAGAAATAGAACCGACCGAAGCGCCACAAAACGCTGAACCAAAGATGCTCATTACCACCGATGCTTTGGGGGCTATGGGGTACGATAGTTTTTTTTTCTTTATTTTCCTGTCGGCGATGCTTTTGTGTGAGCAAACATTTTCGGTCCCACCCGAAGCACCCATTTTGGAAACCCCTTGGCACGAGGGGGAAGGTTGGAGTGGACCAAACCGATCATTAATTGTTGAAGCCATCAGCGAACCGCTTTTTCGTTTTTCACCTCGATGCAGGAGTTTTCTTTGTAGGGTCCTGCTTACATTCCACTGATAACAAGCGATGTTTGAGTTGCTTTTGCGCGTTGCGGAGCGGAGTGCAAATGACCAACCGGAGACCGAAACGGGAGTATCACCACGATCGTCAAGGCGGATAGGAGACGAAAAAACTAAAAAGGGAAAATAAGGGTCGAAAAAGAAAACGAAGCAGAAATCAATTAGTCAAGCGCTTAACTATATTTATTAAAGAGATGATGTGCCGAGTGGATCATGATCATTTGCTTGCCAGTGAATGGTACGAGGTGGGTGAAAATAGTCATTGGGAAAGAGAGAGAGAGAGAGACAGCAACCCTCTTGGCTAGTACTAATATTTTCTCGCCCTTTTCCTTAGCTCCCCGGGGGCTTCAGCTGGAACTTCATCCCGTTTCCGCCTCGGGATAGAGTAATTAGCGGACGTACCCATTAGTGTAGGTTTCTCCGGTTTCATCTGCATCGCTCGAGACGGATCCTGGCGTCCTCGCTCGTGCTGACCGAATTATTTCACTGAAACCGAGGAAAAGCCCCGGTGGGATGATCCGTGTCATTTATCACCAAACAGTCCGGCCCGATTTATGGTCGGCTGCTTTCAGTAAGGATTATGCGGAACGATCGTTTTGCCTCTTCGTCCAAATTCACTTTGCTTTGCTCCTTGGTTCAATCTCGTTCTCTCTCTCTCTCTCTCGCGCGCGCTTTCGGGCTTCCCGCCTTAATTTTCTGAGATTTCACTCAGATCATTTATCTTGGCGGATATTGATTCTCCGATGCCTCCCACCGGGGCATTCGTCGTAGCGTTGATCTTGTTGTAGCACCTTAAAAGTGATGACCCTTGTCACGGTTGAGAAAGTGGATTGATAGACCAAACAATAGCCAGCTGGAATCATCACAGTGAATAAAATGTACAAAAAGTTTCAATCAAAATGTAAACTAGGAAAATTATTTTCAATATACAGCTGCTAAGTTGTTTTTTTTTTACAAAAGGTTTAAGAGCACGGACCACCCCGAACGAAATACGCATCCTTAATCTAGAAAATATAATTGTCTATTTTCTACTACCATCAGCTTTAGGTATGGGTTGGTTGAACAGGATTCGGGACCACCAGCTATCCTGTCTTCACACCAGACCGCTAAACGATACTTGTTAATTGAGAGGAAATTGTTTCTCGCACCTTTCTTCTTCGGGCCGACGGATGGGTCTATGTTAAATCGGGACAATGTATGTGAGTTAGGGCGAAATCAATCGAGTAGACATTGAAAGAGGAAACAGTAGGATATAAAGGGAGCAACGAGCAGTAGTAGAGTAGAGTTTTATCCAGAGTATGGAAGGAAAAGGTTTATAGTAAATAATATAGAAGCTACACTTTTCAACCTTACATGTATAAAAAGGAATAAGATATTTCACGCATGAAAGTTGGAAAATGATAAACAAAATGAATCCGATGGTTGTTCTAAACGTGTTTACATTTAAAAACTAAATAACACAGTAATGTTGTTAGCTGCTCGCGAAATATAAAAAAAGACTCTCAAACAGTTACTTCATTTGCGACCGATTAAGAGTTTCCAAGAAAGCCACACACTTTTCCAAAGTCGGTCCGCACACGTCCCGGCATACGCCTTTCGCTCTCCGGACGGTGGAGCTACTTCGCTGGTAGCCAATAGAACTGTCAAGCGCAACAGTACCAACAAACGTCAGCTGTCACGCGATTACAAGCCCAATCGTCGTGCCTTACACGCGGTGGCTCCGGGGAAACACGGGCACACAATCAACCTACCGCCAGAACTCATCATCAATTAAACGAAATCAATGGCGAGGCGTCGAACAGGATGGGCCGTAGCGGTTGCACCTTGTGCAACGTCGGCCGCGTCGCTGGTGCTGGTCTGTTTCGTTGCCTTTCGCCCTCGAAGCCCTACCCATATTTAAAGGGCCGCAGGTTCCGTACACAAAAAAAAGGCTCCCTCCGTTAAAAAGGCCAATCAATGAAACTGACAGCTAACAATTACCACTTGGCGCGACTTACCACGAATCCTCGAGGATTTGAGATGGCGGCGAGAAAGTCTGCGCGAACTGAACACATTTGAACTTAGCCCAAAAGCCGGAATGCTGACGTCGGCTCGAATGGGTTAACTTGTCGTCGGCGATGGTTGCTTTTCCGATGATGTTTTTCTGCTCGCTGTTGTTGGTCTGTATTTTGCGTGGGTTGCTTAGCCGTTGGCACGATCATGATGACTTTTAGCGGCAATCGATGCAAGCACGCCATTGGAGTTGGTGGCTCGATCGCATGAGTTCGCTTGTGAGGTCGGTGCGAACATGTAGGTGTGGATATGTGAGTGGCGGGAAGAATCAGGATGTAGATTTTGATCAGCACCTGCCGAATTATGAGTGCATCGTGTGCCAAGGGCAAGGGAACCGTAAATACCGTCGGGTCGTTGTCAAGTGTAGTTGTGTAGTAATACGATGAAAATATTAAATTGTTCCACTATTAACCCTACGATGTGTTCTACATTCTTTTTACAAATGTGTACTGAAATTCCCTTTTCTAATATGTACTTTTTAGGAAATGAACATACACATTCATTCATTTATTCGAGATTCTATTCTGTTGGTCATAATGATTTAGAATTATGCTTTTGATGGCATAAATCTCTTTTAGCATCTCAAGGGTTTTCCAATAGTTGTGTGAGACGATCCGCTTGCGAAGCGTTCCATGGACTTCTTATGTACAATCTATGCCACCCACTGCGGAACCGATTGGATTCGTTCCAGCATCCCCGACGGTTGCCTCGACAAAGGGAACCTCGCACACCCACCTCGACAGCTCGGCAGAAGTGAACTGATTTTCCACCTCCGATTGCCCCACCCGATGATTATTGATTGAATGTTTGGATAGCGTTGCACCTCATATCGTTTCTAACGGGAAGGTGAGGGGGAAGGATGGATGGATGGAAGATGAATCGAACATCATCGCAGTGCAGCGACGGGTAGGGCGTTTGGTATTTGGGATCTTCTAATGATAGTTTGTAGTAAAAATGGGGCACCTCTAGGGATAGAGTAATGCACTCGGAAGTGAAACTTTTCCTGCACAAAATCACGATCATTAACGCAGGCACATCCGGGTGGAAGTGGCGGTGAAAATTGTTAGTTCTTTTAATAAAAAAATTGATTACTAATTTCAAACCCGAGATCCACCGTGAGCATACCAACATAAGTTGTTCATTAAATCGAATTTGAATAAATATGAACCACAGCTGAACTGCAACGACCATTTTGAATTGATTGTTATTGATCTAACATTTTACTCCTCACGTCTTTTCGTTACAGTGTTTAAGCGCAGCATCGATATAGGATTGCATTCGGCACCGACACCAAATATAGGATTTTCGAAGGTAAGCTATCCTGGCCCAAGATTTGTCCCTATTCCCACGCACCGCAAAACTGGAGTTCGGCACTAAACGCCTAGCACTCGCCTTCGCCGTTTTTCGTCATCCACCGACGCCTTGCATTAACGGTGCAGCATGTCGTTCGTTAGCGGAACGCAGTGGCTAATTACGACCGCAATGCGGTTGGATTAATTAAACACGCAAGCGGAGGTGAACGCACCCCGTACGTTGTTTCGTCTCACCCCGCTAAAACAAATAAATCCCCAGTACCGTCCGATCGTTTGGTGGGAAAAACACTTTCGTTGCGACCCCGGAAGAGGGCGTACGGGGAGGGAAAAATAAAACGTCGGAACGAAAATGGATCGAGGATGCGAACTCACATCCTAGGTGATTGCCTGTGGAAAGAAGTATTTCGATCGAAACGTTTCATTCATCACCTAATCATCGGATCGGCGTGTTTCGTGGCGGATGTGGGAGGATTTGTGGCAGAAGAAAGCGGCTGTGAAAACGCCGGTTATGAATGAACTGGCCGCCCCGATGGGATGCCGTGTGATTCCTTGTCGCGGAAGCGGCCCGGTTTTTTTTTCTGCTCGGCAGCGTCGTGGCCACAAAAATCAATGTCGAGCTGCGGGAGGAAGCCAACCGGCGATGCATTGTAATTATAATTGATCGATTTTCACATACGATCGAGTGCCGCCCCGGGTGGTGTTGAGGAAGGAACGGAAGGGAGGAAGAGGAAGAGGAGGGAGAGGCTAAGTGTGGGCATCCATGCTAACCGGCACCGGGGGTGGTTTTGTTTTGGTTCCCATGCGTTGGGATTGAGGTTGGCTTGCTCTTCTGCGCGATGGGCTGGTAACGAACCCAAACGTGACATGCTGCTGATTGAGGCTGGTTTTCGGCGGTAAAAGGCATGGCGGAAAGGTCGCTGGGAAATTGGAGCAGTTTCTTGACGGGGTGTTGAGAGGCCCGCTAGAAAACCTGGCCAGCCGTTTGACGTCATGCGAGCCTGCGTTAGGAGTTCCTGCTGCGAGGTTCATTGATTCGTTACTTACAACGACGTGCAACAGTTTCAATCTCACTTCAAAGTTGTTCATTTGGGCTTGATTAATCCTTATCTTGTTTATTTTTGACATTTTTCTTATTTTTTTCGAATGGTTATAATGAAATTTAGGAAAGTAACATGAAATAGATTCTGTTTCGAGAGTTTTCTTGAATTTAGATATTTAAATAAACATTATATTTTCTTTCAAAATAATTTGAACCTTTTTCGGCTCGGTTCGGTTGTCAAAGTAACAAGGGGATGAATTGAAAAAGAAAAACAAAAAAACATATCCCCAACAACAATTATGAATCGTTCTTTCAGTGCCTTGTTTGCATAATGAAAACAAATACTAAACGTCAGACAATAACTATATCATTCCCTATACAAATTGGTTCGCATTTCCTTTCTCCGCGAACCAGGCAAGGGGATAAGGAGGATGAGACGGTGTGGTTCGAAGTAAAGACATTAAAGGGAAGGACCTGCGCAGCGGCTGGCTTCGATGATTGATTTCCTATTTCAGCTGTTGTGTGGCCAACGTACAAAAAAAAAACGAAAACCGTTCGCTGTTGCTTAGGCTTAGAGGTCCGACCCAACACATTGTACGATCGGTCTAGGTCGCGGTGAACCATTCACTCACGTGGGGCTAGACGTGATTTATGAGGCGCTCGTTTGCGGGCGCACTTCTTCGTTACTATAGTTGCTGCTCCTCGAAACCGCCAACCTCCAAACCGTCGCGCATCCGCAACACCGAAGACGTTCTGCATGGATCTTGTGAAAACAAATAAATGTTGACGTTCCTCTCCGGAGCGCAGAAATTCACTTTCACAAATCCCATCCCTCCGGAGTGCTTTGCGTTGGTGGTGCGGTGCGGGACGCTGGGCTGGAACTGGAGCATTTCCCAAACGCACGCAGAATGCTGCCTTATTTGGGTAGGGATTTTCGGTGGTTGTTTTACTGTTTTCTTCTGCTCCGGCCAGACATGCGAAATGGATCGCCATCGAAACGGGGCTTTGTTTTCGACGATCGTACGCGCTCGTGGTGTCGGAAAAGAATTACACGGAAATCATCACATTACCACTTTAAAGCTTATCTTCGCTGCAGGCTCCTTCTTTAGCTCCGTCATCTTTTGTTCCATCGTATGTGTGCGTGCGTGTGTGTATGTGTTGTTTGTTTGGTTGTTGTTTTGCCTCCACGATGGTGCGTATGAAAAGGGATCATTTTCATCCCATCTCCCATTCTCGGCGCGGATTCTTATGTTATCGTCACAGACGAATAAAGCTTTGGTTAAAGTTTTGGTAGGACCACTTACTCTTCGATGTGGAGATTTCATTATTTATCTTCACCAAACTGAAAGCTTTTTGATCAGTCGTGGTGAACTAAGCGGTTTGCTTGAGGTATTTTGTTTATATTCTTTGTTGGTCAATACTTCTCCTAAGGTAAAGTATACAATGTATCTGTTAATTCGTTTGCTTGCCAAGATTTTCCTCCGCGTCTTAATTTGGTGCAAAATGAGTGCAACCTTGTAGCAGTTTCCTCGTTGTTGTCTGAATGGGAATGCAATTACGAAAAGGAACAATTGCTTTGTTGGAGAAGTGGTTAAAACGTCATGGGAATAGAATCATTTCATGATTGTTGGCATGTAATTCATGCCTTATTTTTTCCGTATTTTAAAATTTATAGAAGTTTGTTTTTATGGAAGAAAATATTTTCATTCTTCTAAATATTACTCTAAATGTAGTGAATCTTATGCATAGAATTTTTGTTAGATTTATTTGACAAACAAAAAACTATTCTGGCAAGCTTCGGAAAATTCAAGCCTAACGTTGCGATTTCTCGGCCACGGTATAATCGATTAGCTCACGCAACCTGTCCAACGTTGATTGCCACTTCCACGTGCTGGGATGTCGTCCGCAAACGCACGGCCAGTGATTCGCAAGGTATACATCCCGTAATTACAATCGAATTACTTTTTCTTCCCAAATCAAACGGGCGTGAAAGCGTCGCATTGGTTGCCATTTTTTCTTTCGCTATCGGTTTCGTCTTTGCGATGGAGCGAGCGCGATTAGCGTACTGCAATCACCCATTCGTTCGTTCGTTTCATTCGGTTCATTCATCCATTCGACCGATCGATTTCCTGTTTCGAATGGAACTTCACTCTCCGTCAACGATAATCGGCCTTCGCTACTTTCCGAACATAGAGCACTCCGCCCAAAGTCCTGAGGCTTAGCGTCAAGAAGGTTTTCATCAAACCCGCTGGTCGGGAAGAGAAATAATCAGCACCGAAGACGCAAAACAAAATCAATCGAACGAAAGCGACCTCGCGCTGTGGCTTACCTCCGTCCGAGGCCTTTAACCATTGACGAGTTTGGCGGAGGAAAAAGTTGGGGCCTGTAAAACGTTCACCGCAGTCACATTTCCTAAAGCGTCTAATGGAACGATTAATCATAATCTCCTACTTCTCACCGCTAGCCGCTCCATTGGCACTCCATCCACCGCTTTTCCAGCCTGCCCTGGCAGCCAATCAATACTTACTCTCGTTTGTGATTGGGTGGCCACTTCGCGACTGGCCATGGGCGACTGCGCAAAGGGAATCCCTTTTTTGGGGCGGAGGTCGCCGGATCGGTTTCTTATATTTATTGCATTAACAATGAATTTATCATCCGTCTGGTCGGGACACCGGGCAACGGTTGGCCTCCGAAGAGTCTCCGGAGCACGGGCCAAATAGAAATATCCCAGCGGCCAGCGACGACCACGGCGATGGACAATAGAGCCCCACACGATGATGGGTCCGAGGGTCATCGGGTTCTGGCTGGAGAGAACTGTGGGCAACCTCGGCGTCACATCGGAGCCTCATATGGAGCCAGGGCCGTGGAGAGTCGGTTGACCACATCAAGTGATGTCTAGCATGCCCATTTATGGTTCCGGAATGATGCGAGCTGGTGTGCTTGAGATGCATATTAGTTATAAACATTATTACTCATCTATTAGTTTTTATATTGGGAAAGATTTGATTTTTAAATTAAAAGGGATGTAGTAGTCTATTCTACCATCCAAAATCCCTGGTTTGGAATACAGAAGATGGTTATAACTAAATCTGTCAATAGATTTAAAATAAAATTATGACACTTAAAACGCTTCCTTTACTGTAAAAATATGTTTTCTGCATGCCAAAATCTAACACCGAAGGAAGCTGAAAACTGGCACACACATTCTGCTACAGCAACACCACAACTGACCCAGTTTCCACGGTCTTCTGCGGGCTCGGCGCTGCTTGCCAATGCATAAAGCCACAATGCGCAACCTAGAAAGACTCTTCGTAACTTCAGATTTCTTCCTCGCGGTTGTTCTGCTCGAGCGTGGCTTCGTTGCCTGCTTGCTTTTGGTTTATGCTTTCAAGTTATGTTTTCGTACATTGCGGACACACACGAGCAGAAGGGAAAATAACTCACGAAAGGCATTGTTACGTGTGGCGGGATGAAAGGGATACCCTAGCCCGCGGGTGGAGGATGCAGGGAGGTGTGATGGAAATCCATTTTTACGGTATGTTATGTGTGTTGACATGCGTTGCCCCGGGTATTTATGGGATATTGTAATGATTTCCAACAACACCGGGGCAATGTTATGGTTTACCTGAAAGGATGTTATAATTATTTCAAAGAAAACATAAACTTTTGGATGATGTGCGGTTGTAATGAAAGCCAATATTTTTACAAGGCAAACATAAGCATTTGACAATCGTTCTCCCTTTACGAGTTCTAAGGAAACGGCTTACACATCCAATTCATCATTGCCATACAACGTTGTTTGCGGTTGATCCATGATCAGAGATATTGGGATTTTCCAATAATTCACCCATCGTTCGATTGTACTTTGGTAGTGCAATTTAAAACAAAAGTATGCGATGATAAAAGAAGGGTAAATCCCCAGCAAGCGGAAGCTCGAAACCGATGCTGGTGGGATGCACTTCGGGTTTAGCGCGGCGTCCCATCGATGACAAATTACCGATGGCTCAGATGGCAATAAATTGCAGGCTGAATTCTCCCGGATATGATCTGGGGAGATAAAACGAGAGTAATGGTGATTGCAGCAGTCGATGGGAAGGTTGTTTTTGAAATTTTATTCTTGGTTGAGAAGATAATAGACGCGTAAAAGTTTAGTTTATAAGATATGGTTCGTTTACACAACGTTATTTATTTTTGTGAGAAAAATCAACGATAGAAATGCATTTGAGCAACAAAATTGTGGGTCGTGAAGTTGTTTTCACATAGCAACAGCTGCAAAAAGCAATGTAACAAGTAGGACAAAACTAAATTGCACTGTTTCCCAAACATTGGCTGGTGCATGATGTGCTGCACCTTGGGAGACTTAGTGGAAAATATAGGAGAACATTTGGAAAAATCGTAGTGCAGTGTACGGTGTCTGTAACTACCCAACGGTGCCGCATATCCTCGCAGTTGCACACAAAATCACATGCAATCATCTCGTTCGCGGATCGATAATCGATTATTGTTTACTTTTATTTCATCGACAATGATCCTTCCCGCTGGCCCACTCCTTAGCGGGACGCTCTTTCTTCGCCATATATTACACGACCATTATTCGCTCAACCGAGCGCTCCTAGCGAACGGGTGCGCGCCGAGGGTGGAAAAATTGCTCAACCCACAGTCAATAGATTTATTTATTTCTACAACTGTTGCATTGCATCAATTACGGTTCCCATTATGCCTGGCGCTGGCTAAGATTTGTCGGAGTCGGTAATGGTTCCGTTTCTTTCACTTCTGCATCTTGATCTGGGTGGTTGAATAGGAATGGTTAGATGGAGGGAGGAGAAGGAGAGAAAAACGAGCACACAGATGGAATCGATCGGATGGCAGCTACTCGAGAAGCTATTTCGTGTGCCCGATGGGAAGATCTTTGATCGATTATTGTTTTCAAAAGGGAATCGATCAACGGGGATGGATCTTAACGGGGGAGAAAACACGAAATGGATTAGAGGATGATTGGAGTCTTACGCTTGCAGTCATCAAGATCGTTGTTGTCATGGGAACTATTGTTTTGCAATCGAGAAGTCGAGAAATTATCCTGAATTTCAAATTGTAGAGTTAATTGTTAAAAATATCCTTAACTGATAAATTTGATACCTCAAAATTTGAACTAACCATATTTGAAATCCTCTTCGTTTATGTTTTATTGTAAACACTGGTTGTTTGACCCGCCAAAATAATGTGGCCCATCTTAAGCAAACAGGCTCCGAATGTTTCATTCATAAATTAATCATCCACAAAGACATTTACCGTCGTCTTTTGCGTATAGACGAGCCGTGTGAAATTCGCAAGACTAACAGAAAAGTGGAGTGGATAAAAGAAAAACAGCTAGTAAATATACAACAAATAATCCTCGTCTAAACCGACTTCAAAGAGATATTGTTAAACCCGGTTCGCCAATTTCGACATTCGCGAATCGGCCATGTTTGTCGACCGAATTGTTCCACTCGGCCACCGTCAGGATTTTTGATTCCCACATTTGTGAATTTGGTTTTATTTTCTTTCATTCTGTAACACTGGGAACGATCCCAGCGGAGGCCAGGAAAAGTCCCCGGTCGGGCTGAGACATGTTTTCGTCACATGTGAAATGTCCGTTCCCAAGGGGAATGGAGGCAGTATAGGGGACAGAAAAAGAAAAGCCCAAGAGTTAAGATAAACCAAATAAAAGCAATCATATGCGCCACCGTGTCGCGGAATGGCGGATTATGTGATGTGATGAGTTGAAAGGCTACGGAGGCGTCCATTTCGGGACGTTCGGGGTCCGTCGGTCCCGTGTGAACGTACTCATCGGTGCGTACAGGTTGGGGGGGGGGGGGGAGGGGGAGGCTTTTCGGTGGGCGCGCAAAACCCCCAAACCGAACGGTGCTGGCGTTCTCGACCCCGGAATGTCACTCGGAGATTGATTTGATTGGGAAATTTGATGATTTGTCAGGTTTACGTAAGTGGCCGGCCGACAAATGACGGCATGTCAAGCGCCTCGGTCCGCGCGATCCGGTTCGGTGGAGGATTTAAAATATTGATTTCCTTTCCCCCCCCCCCCGTCGCCCGCACGGGAAGAACTATTTAATCGCCGGTTGTTAGACCGGCTCTCCGGTGGCGGGACCGGAGTTATTAGTTGTGTCCTTTTACTGCAGTTCGTTTCTAGTATTTTTCTTCGTTGTTGTTGCTATACGCTTCGTTTCGTTGTTCCATTTCAGGCACTATCTGGATTCCTCATGATGCTTACGCAGAACGGGAAGCTGCTGTACATTTCGGATAATGCCGCCGAATATCTTGGTCACTCGATGGTAAGTCCGTGCCCGGTTCGATGAGTCATCAGCTGGTATTATTAGTATTCTTCTTCGACTTCGTAGGTTTCGTAACCCCAACCGATTCATTAACTCCAAAAACAATCGCTTTAATGCAGCTTCCCCCCCGGTAAAGGTGGCTACCGGGCTTTTGGAAGTGGCCAAAAAAATGAGTTTATTTGGGCGGAGGATGGGATTAACTGGGATGTTTGTTGGCCACGGTCTTGAAATGTCAAAGTATATCGGATTCCCATACCATCCGGTCTATAAATTTGGTCCTATTTCGCTATTTAACATTAATCATTTGCTGTGACTAATTTATTTTTTTCCCGGTCGGACTAAATCATCGCTCCTAAGTCTTGCAAATGGAAGGCAACAATGAATCATTAACAATACGATCGAAATTTTACTGAAAAAAATTGTTAAAGAAACAATTGGTACAAAAGACTTCAACAAGCGACGAACGGGCTTCACGTTGGATCACTTTTAAGCATGTTTTCGACCATCTAGTGTCCATCAAAGAAGAGAGGACAACTTACATCGTAGCATAGCACCGATCCGTTGTGGAAAAACTCCCACCAAGTGCGCACCAATTTCATTTCGAGCACGTAATCGGATCAGAATCCACTTTCCGCATTGTAAATATCGCGTTAATTGCGTGCTCTGAGGTGGCGTTCGTCGCTCTGAAAACCTTCCTTCCGGCGAACCAGTTAGGATGGGGGTAAGGGCTTTCCAACAGCGTCATCCCTGAAGCGCGATGAGCTCCGTTTTCCCCCGCTTGATAGCGCACAATTTACAATGCATCCAGTGAGCGAAAGAGCGAGAAATCTCCTTCGAAAACCCGCACAGTAGGGACTCGATACGGGATCCCCGCTGTGGGGAGGCCCTGTGTGGGGATCGGCACCGGGTACCTTCCATCCAGGGCGTAAAGGGCAGCCGTTAAGGGGGGTGCAGCATAAATCCCCGTTCGCGCCACAGAAGGAACCCGATGGACGATGGACACTGGGCAGCATCCTGGTGGTGTAGCGTGAAGTCGCGCCAAGGCGAGAAAGATATCATCTTAAATTTCGCACCACGGCAATTTGTTAAAAAGCGCATCCGATCATATTACAATCCCGCGCCACCCTCCTCTGCCCCCACCCCACTGGGCAGTGTGGCCACGGGAGGTGGGAAGGTGAATCGACGCGCTTCCTGGGAAACAATTTCGGAGTCACCTCTTGACTCCTTGACGCTGACGACGGACCCATCCACAGGCCGATCTTTCGCGGCGAGCTGTCTTAGCGGCTCGCGCAAGTCTCGTGCGCTCGTGAAATATGATTGTTTTGATGTTTGTTTTGTTCTTGTTATTATTGTTGTAGGTAGGTTGTTCATGGCGAAGTACCCCCCACAAGCGGTTGGAGGTCGAGGAGTACATCTTTCTTGCCTTTACGTGATCCTTTTACAGAAAAAAACACAAGGGAAAAGAAAAAAAACACTGCGCCGATGCAGCGTCCGAAGGTGTCGGGCTCAAGAAACCTCGATTGAAACGAGGCATGAAAGAGACAGACAGGGAGAGAGAGAGGAAGAAACCTACTTCAAAAATATGATTATGTCTGGCAAGATTATTGTGAAGTGTCAGGGCGCACACCGCGAGCAGCTGTTGCGTGTCTCGATTAAACGGGCAAGCGTTGGAATCCCTTTTTTCCGGAACCGAGGGCTCGAAATGACGAAACTCGCATCAGAATCAAATCTAGAATGACTTGGAAACCCGGTTGACCAGGACTGCTTCTCCATGATGCTGGTGAAAAGTGCAGAAAGGGGTGAACGGGAGAGAACGGGCACTAAAGGGCTCCGGCGTGAAGGCCTCGGCAGGTCAACGAGGTGCGATAACGAGGTGTGAAGCGGAAAACAAATCAACCAGCGTTGGCGAAAATTTCCCCATCAACTGTTGGATGCATGTTGGATTGTTTCTTACCGATTTTGGCTTGGTTCGTTTGTGTGTGTGTGTGTGTGCTAACGTGTCCCGGCTGGACGCCTGGTGGCGATGGACAGGACACTTCACCCATGAGAGGCCCCCGCTGGCGTAATGGTGCAAATGCCGACCCCGATGCTAACGATAATGGATTGGCTTTTAATATTGTTCGCCCCGTTTCAGCTCCGTGTCCGGGAATGCAAACGAAAAACCGGAGGTGTTGCGCCAACGGACGTCCGTTGCTGTTTTCGGTCGAACGAATGACGCACGGTTCCCACCCGTGGTGTGACGGAGCAATTTGCATACCTCCCGTGTGCATTTCGGGCCCGTCCGTCAAATGCAGCTCAACGGGCTGATAAACTTATTACGAAGTGCTCGCGAGCTTCGATTTGGAATCCCGACGAAAACATCAACGAGCCAACAAGGGAGTGAAGGTTTGATTTAGGGGAAAAAAATCCCTCTGGAATTTCGATTCCTCCTAGGAGAAAATCATAGCCCCTAGGAAAAAACGTGCGGATCGATCCAACTACGTGGATCAATATGGGTGTGAAAACCGCAACCGTGATGCAATGCGCTTTTCTCTCGTGCATCGATTGGCATTCCGGCACAGACGGGAACATTTTCTAATGAGGACAAACCCCCTTCAGACATACACACGCTGTTGCGCAGGTATCGATAGCATTCAAAGAAACCGCAACCGCCACCAACACCACCACTAATACCCGACGGCAAAGATCGGTCGGTGGTCAACAAATTGGCGTTTCAATTTATTTTCACGCCAAATTGGGCACGGGAGCGCAATTTGCCTAACCGCAGGTGTAACCTCGAACACTCGTGGGAGACCTCGCACCAAACCGAGGAGGTGCAGCTGCAATCAGACGTCCAGGTGATTAGCAATTTTCATTACCATACACCATCCACGGCAGCACCAGAAAGATAAGCCAGCTAATCTTCGCTGCATCCTTGAGGCGTTGATTGAAATGATTAACCAGCACGCTTTGATGCTTGACTCCCTGTCAATGGAGGTGAATGAGTATAGAGGGAAGTATGCTGTTAATTGAATATAATCCCTTTGTAGCATCTGCAAAACGATGTTAAAGGAGCGAACAATTTCGTCCGGAGCGTTAGTGAGGCGCAATCATTCCTCGACACAGACATATACATGCACGAAACACACGATCGTTTCGCGAGCATGCATATAGCAAATGTCGGTAGATCACCAAGAAGCAACTCATCTTCCCCGCTCCTTTCCCGAGCACGGAGGAGCACATTATTCAAATTCTCAACGGCTGTCAGGCCAACCGGTGACATCTCTATGCTGATTGCGGTGGAGGTTTGGGAGAGGGAGGAACCAGAAGCATACCGTCGGTACCGTATCGTTGTTCGCTTTACCGCACCGACCGACAGTGCCCCACGGTGGCCTATGTTTCTTTCCCACCTCGCCGGCGGGAGGTTACAACAAACCTTGACGAAACATTCTAACAACATGGCGCGTCGGCAGCGGATTTCGTTTCGTGCAAATGTCCCACGTTTCCCAGCCGAATCGGTAGGGACGATCGAATCAATGCCTTTCGATCGCATCGATGCCCATCCCAATTGTCACTCAACTGCCAGGTGAGCAACCTCATCAGCTGAGGGGAGAAATATCTCCCATGTATTGACACCATTAGCTCAACTCGGTGATGCGTTGTTTATGTTGACCTCATTTTCTGTGGTGAAACGTCAGCAAGGATCCAACGCCATTAAAGTCCGTCTTCCATCTGTCATGCAGCAGTTCATTCCGATCGAAGGAATCTTAAAATGCGTAAACACTGCCGAATGGTGTGCAGCTCGATTCAATCTCGAAACCAGGATGTTACAAACTATGAAGTAGTGACTCCGGGTTCGTCTTCTACTGCCCTGAGTCGTTGCGTCCATTTTTGTCGCTGCCATTTGTTGCGATATATGACGTCCGGGGGTGCTGCAGTAAACTGCGCCGCTGACGAGGAAAAGCTCATTTGCATAAACGTTTCCACGGGGTTCGGGGGAGGGAAAAACCTTCGTAACGACACACGTATGACACGCTGCAAACTTCACCATTCCGGGCGAACTCTGCCCTTGTCTACGAAACATCTGTTCCGGTAAGGAGACAAACCTGGCCGTACCCAAAGCTCGCCCTTCTCCACTGGAGGCTGGATTTGGGTCGCTTGACTTATGCGTTCTCTCCTTCTCTCGTTGTCTTTTTGTTTCACGTTATTCCTAACCCGCTTCGCCGTACATTATCCGTGCTGAAGTCGTATGCAGTTGAACTATGCAAAAGGTCATAGTCCAACTTTCTGGGAACAGCCAATTCCACGGGGAACGGTGCACTGGAGGGTGGGCGGGAGACGACGTTACATTAAGTGTGATAATGCTACGAAGCGCGCACCCCGGAGTCTGCTCCCGCGGGACCAGTTGCGTCCGAAAATGATTGTTCTCCTCGTAGCCGCGCCAAAACTGTTAAGATTGCGTAGCTGTAAGCAGTACGTCCGTCGCCATCGGGCTGCTGCCGGCTGCACATGATAAGTGGCAGGGAAGTACGTGGTCCGAGGTTATGCGCAGATTTTAAAGCATATTGTATGCTAAGTACAACCCTACACTCTCCAGCAGGAGCGAGCGGGAAAGCATCAGGCCCTTTTCCAGCCGACCGGTATGTCCCCATGTATCATAATATGCTGCCAGGCGACCGATTGGAGTGGAACCGTGGAAGAATAGCTACCCCCGAAGGGCCGGCCACGCTCCCGCAAATGCAAAATACGTGCACCGGTGATACTTACGGTGAGATATTAGCGTCAAGAGTGTCGCCAGGCGTTGCCTCTAGTGCATTTTCCTGCGTGCCAAAGTTTCCCACCTCGTGCGTGCGAATGACAGGGGAGTTTGCTGATAGTTCGTACGATCAAGCTGTGCGTCAACATAAAGGAGGTGGTTGAGTGTTGTTGAGGCAGCACCCTTTCGGGTGTAGCGTCCACGATGTTGTCCAACAGTTTGAGGACTTCCAACGCCAAATAGGGTGTTTGTAACACCGTAAGCCGCATTTTGAGAATATCATATATCAAATAATACTAACTAATCGGAATAATTACGTGTAGCTCCCCAATATTTCCCAACGATACAATTATGCGCACAATTAAATGCCTGTTTGATTCATTTATTACAGTAACTGCTTATAAAATTCGTACAAAGTAGGTAGGAGTAGGTATCACTAAATTTGGTATATCGAAACACTTGCATTTGAATAGTTTTACAATTTAATTGCCTTCGACTGTAACTTACGGTACATTAAAATAAATATATATTTCTACCATGTTGCTAGTACTATTACCTACTAAATATTTAACAAAAGTAATCATACATTTAACCTACAATCAAGAAAGATAATTCGTGTGTGAAAATGTTAGTAAATAACTCAATGTTTTGAAAAACACAGCTTCTATCAGCTAGTATTAGTTATGGGAAAATAATTTTAAATGTTTCTAGTATGCAAATTTTACGAGTTTCAAGATGACTTCACGAGGAAAATTTGCTACTTTTTCTGGTCATCGTTTTAACGTTGGTTCAATGTGTGCTTAACCCTTCTCGAACCCACCGACCAGAGCGTCGGATGTTAAATCAACAAACATCTGCACGTGGTTGACAATCAATTTCCCAGCCCGCCAGTGCCAGCCGTCGATAGCCGAATCGATTGCAATCCTCCGGGTACGGTTATGAGTCGTTTGAGGACTCACCGTTCAGCCTCAGGAGGGCCCCCGGCGGTCGTGAAGCGGCTGCGACAACCGGACAACTAACGACCAATTAATAGACACGTTAATTTATGTTCTAACGATGCTGGTGCGGTTTGGGAATAGAAAAGTATCGGGCGGAAAGATACCACCGCACAGCGCGCACAGTTGTCGTCGCGGCTTTTCATGCTTATCAGCGCAACGGTGCCGGCTAGATCGATGTCCCCCGCTGCCTTCCCCTCCCCCGGGGGCGTCCGGACGGCACGTCCGAGGCTCATTAGGCATCGCAATCGCATCACGGTGTGCCGCGCAGCCGTGAAACCGGCGATCGAGTCGGTCGGGCTCCTCGAGTGACCCATTCGCACGAGATTGGTGTCTCGTAGGTGCCGCTGTGGGGTTCGTCGCCTGCGGCCGGGGCCGATTTCTCCTTGCGCGATGGATTCGGTTTCAGCGCGCGGAACGGCGCAACGAGCGCACTTGCGCGGATTGTTTGCGCGCAGCCTGATTCACGCTGATAACATCTTTGCTTTGGGTTGTTGTGATTTTTTTCTCTCCTCTCGCCGTTCCGTAGGCTCCTTCAGCTTACCTTCACCTTCGGTCCTCCCCCCTCCCCGGCGACATGGAAGGTGCCCTTTTTGTAGCTTGCGCTTGGTGATGATGATGTGCACACGGATCTCGCGGATTTGGCCGGTTTTGAATAAATATAAATAATTCACCCACCGAACGATCTAACGAACGGTTTTGCGAATGGCACTAGGAATGCGTGGAAAACGGGTTGTGGCGGCGGCGGCGAAGGGAACCGGGGTGGCGGGAATTGGCGAGTTTAGGTCAGCATACGTCAATAATCCACTGCTGGAACGGAATACTGAGAAACGCGCGGGCGCGCCAATCCGCCGCGAATACTCGTGAGACCCCGTCGATTGAGGTTAAGGTTAAGGCACAGCAGCATGCAAACCGACGAGGCTCGCTCGTTCCGTTCGAACCGCTCGCAAACGGTTCGCAGTGTCTCGCTGGGAAGAGTGGTAGCTTAGGTAGGTCGGCCACAGACCAATGCTTCCGAAACCGAAAGTGTCCCCAAGCAGTGGGCAAGGTCCAACCGTTCCTGGGTCTATTTTCCAACGGGTTTGCAACCCCGGGAGGAACATGGAAATGTGGTGACATTTAACGATGGCGTATTCTAGCCGGTGTGGAGAATTCCAGCGACGCTTTTTGGCGGCCATTTACGATGTTCATGCTGGGAGTGGTACCGTCATTTCACAGCAGGAGATAGAAATCCCTTAGAAGGGACAGTGGCTTGACACAGTTGACAAAGTAGTGCTTTAGCTGCAAGAATCTGCTGTTATGACCAGTTGCTCGAGGGATCTACGCTATTCCTAGCAATTCCTTCAAAGTAAGGATTATTTTCTTACAGTAGACAATTTTACTATCAGTCATTGATACACCAAATAGGGATGGATCGTCGAAGCACTTGTAGGCTGTGTATTTGAATTTTGAATATGATAAAGTTTTATTTGTCAGCGTTTGCAAACGAGAGACATAATTTATCACTGCATACAACACACTAGGACATTCGATTAACAAGAGCTTAAACCATACAAAGAAACCAAAACAAGAATGTGCAAAATCGAACAAAAACAATAAAACCGACCCTTTCTAATCGCCTCTTCACTCCGCTCAAAGCCGATCAACGTCGGTGCAACAAGAAGCTCACCGCAGCAAATAAATAATGCTCAAAGACGAACGGTTGCTCGTTTCTTTTTTATAGTTTACTCATAAACTTCTAAATTATGTCACCGCACCGAGCTAGAAACGTAGATTTATTGCATTCGCTCCAGCTAATGGCTCAACCTCGGGCCTAGTGCTAAGCCGAAGTCATTTGCAACGGAATTTTGCATGATAGAAAAAGAGAAAAAAAAATCCATCCAGCCAAGGCTTAAGGAAACCACAACCGAATCCTATGCAAGTTGTACAAAATTGACCAAAAAAAAAAAAAAAACAACGGTCTGCTTAGAAGCTTGGCAGCCCACGGTGCGGTGCTCCCGGAGAGCTTGCCTAAGTAGCGAGATAATTAATTGGTGTTCCGGCAGTAAATCTACTTAGATCCATCGGCTTACGGACGGCCGGCCGGTCCCGGGCGCATTCGCTCCTTTTCGTATGCTATTTTGTGCTAATGCACTCTAGCGATGCAAAAGAAACAAAAACGGATCATTGTGTCCCCCCCTTTCTAGCCAAAATGATGAAGGAGATACAAATAAATATTGCCAAACAGCAGCTTAAAAATATTACAATCCTTTCGGGAAAATGGGCATTTCGATCCAGTTTGTCAAATTTAAGATTGTGTAAATAGACTAAAAATGGAAGTTAAATGGAATAATGTATTACATTAAACTTATTAAAGGTGCATAAAGCTATACATATTTAGTATATACCTTGTTTTGTTTAACAGTGGAACTCCGAACTAAATGAAAACCAACCACTTCTATTCGCGGCGAACCTTAGCTAAACCTCCGTGTCTAATGGACTTTGTGCCAAAACATCGTTCGGACGAAGCCTAATCCTAGGATTTCGCAAGTCAAACAAGTTCAACAGAATAATAGAATTAATGCTTTGATGTGTAGCAAAAATAATCCTATTCACTGTTTCCCGGCAAAATCCTGCTTGAAGAAGCCGTCCAGCTGGAATATGTGCGAGCTGGAAGAACGTATAGCAACCACTGGCTGGCGGTATTCGAACGAGGCGCTATAGCAGAACCGGAAACCAACGTGTGTCTCCGCATCCGCTCCGGGAAGGTGTTATATTAAATTACACTCGATTATTTTACGATTACGGGCAGCAAATGGATATTACTACTTCAAGGGGTTGTAGGAGTTCCGAAGGGGAAGACGGGGCCGTTTCACTTGGCTTCGCGCTGCCGAAGACGGGTTGGCGCTTTGGCGGGCAGCGTAGGCAGCCAATAAATGATTGCTCACAATCATAATCACCGCTAATCGGGTCTGCATATAATAAACAGAATAATAAAACCCGCTCCTGCTTCGTCCGGCCGGCTTCCTCCACTTCCGTGTGGCCCCCCCGTAGCGCAAGAAGCGATTGATCGGTTTCGACCGCTCGCTGGCGTAAATAAACGTTCATTTGCGCGCGCGCGGGACGAGAGCAAGCTTTCGCGAACCGCCAGGTGACGCGTTCGGGCCTCATGTGGGGCAAAAGGCACGCTGCGCAAGTGCGCCAACATACGAGCCACCGTTTGCGCAGGTTCTGCGCGTGCCCCGCGATGCGTCATTTGTCACGCCGTTTGCCGTTGCGGTTGTTTTCTTTCCCGCGCGCGCTTCTCGTCGGGTGGTGATTTTCTCCTTCGCGATGCTCGCTTTAATTTCATGCCAGCTTCATTCGATTGCGAACGGGACGTTGCTTCCGATGATCGGGTTACGTGATTCGTTTCGCACAGGCTTACGTTTGATTTCACACGGTGGTTAGTTGTTAAATCTAAGAATACTTTGGAGAAGGTGGTATGCAGCTTCGAGAAAATGAAAACGGTGTTGGATAGATTGATCGTTTTAGAAGAATTGATGATGAAGCGATTAAAATTTCTTAAAATTAATAAAATAATAAAATAGCAAATAAACACAACTAACTTTGAAATAATTTAAACAATCATTTCCACCTTGTTTCATAACCATGATTATTTATTTCTAACAATTTTGTTTAATCCTCAAAAGCACAACCACTGCAGAATTATATCAAAAACAAAAAAATACAGCATACAAATGTAGTTTTATAACGTGTGAAATGGAACAACTTCTGCTATCAATGCATTAGACATGAAAATGCAGCAAACGGGCAGCGATCGATCATAGATCACTATGATCTTGATACTGCTATCTTTGAAGGATATCTTCTTCTTGGCGTAACGACCTCTTGGTCATGCCTGCCCGTTAAGGGCTTACTAGACTTGTTTTTCTGTTGTACGTGGATAGTCAGTCCTCTCGTACAGGAGAGGGTCCAGTCTCGGTTGGGATTCGAACCCACGCCGTCGAGGTGGTGAGCCCCGGCGCTCATGGGCCGATTTTCTAACCGGCGCTACCGCTCGGCTGTCGCGGACCCCCGCGAAGGATATCATATTAATCGAAACATGCAAGATTCGCGTCAGATTCGCGGGACATTTCAATCACCCAGTGCACGCAAGTCGACCCTGCCCCTGGCCTGGAGTGTAGTGGAGTGTCCTGTCAAACACCACTCCAAACGTCATCCATTAGTTATCATTTATACGCAAACGATCAGCGCACAGGTCCTGCCTCATTTCCATTCTTCCCCGGGACATGGAGTGAACTCCCACGTAAATTGCCATCCAACCTTGAAGAACTTCGCATATGCAATGCACCCATCGCCGGTTTCATCAATCAATCTCGACGTGGTTGGCACAGCTTGCCTTCGGGCTTGTCCTTGGTTCCCCTTTTTTGCATTTTCTGAAACGGCCAGGAAACCCCGCTGGATGGGCCACGGAAGACATGTTCATTTGGACTGCGGCCGTCATGAATCTGTCAAAAAACAAGTGTCTCCACGGCGTATGGCTTCCGAGCGGGGGAAACCGGGGTGAGGGCTGCATCTCGCGCGGGGTACATTTCCGTTCCGTTAAGGCTCGCACCTAAAAATAAAAACCAACCCAAACTCTCCCGGCTCCGAGGCGGCAAGTTGTGCGCGGTGACAAATGTGCCGCAGGGAAATTTATGAACGTCCCCGTAATAAATCGAACCCGTTCCGGCGTTCGGCCAGAATCTGGGGTTTCGTACAAACGGAACGCAAATCGAACGAACCAAAGTGCAGCGTCGGTTCCGTTAGCCAAGTGGTTCAGCGCAGTGAGCGAGAAGCGGGAGAGGACCGTGCGACATGTTTCCAGCGCGGTGTCATGTTCGATCGATTTTTACGATCATGTTTGGTCGATGTTTTTTCGGTTTCGGAACGCTGGGACCGTCGAGGACCGCGAGCGCTTTGATGCCGGGGCGAAGGCGAAGGGCACATTTCTCCGGAACGCAAACCGAACATGGCATGGGGTGGTTAAAACGGTGTCAAACAAACGGCCGGGCAGGGTGAGCTGAACGCTGGCAAGGCGAGGACCGCCATGGTCAAATCGATCGGATGAAGTTATTTCGCTTTCGATGGACGTTACTGTCCGTTCGAATCAGTATGCGGATGATAAAAAATTGAAGGCTTACTAAAGAAGTTGCAGAAAGTCTAAGTCGACTGTCGTGGGGAACTAATTTTCAAATTTGCGTACCTTTCTTACGTTTCCACTTGATCAAGATTGTTCAAATTACAGTATGAACTAATCCTGCAATGGTAGTGTTTTACAGAAAGAGAGCGGTGGAACAGCTTTAATCCATCTTGCAAATGAACCAATCACTCCAGGACCGACGTAATTACACACGTTACCATGGCAGAGTGCCGCTCATCTATCAACACTTCTTTTAATCTCGGGATAATAATTAACCACCCCGGTACCATAATGATCTCACTTCCAAGCTGATCGTCTTATCGCATTTCACCTCATTTTCGCTGGTGTTTGTTCGCTGCCCAACACTGTTATTACGCTTCCATTCGCGCTCGAAGCTTATCGTTAGTGGATTGTAAACGTTCGTAATGGTGCCACTATTAAGGTGCAGAAATAGGCAGTGCGTTATTTAACACTAAGCCGCCGGACGGAAGGATACCGTGAATGAACGGATCGTTTCGTTTTCTCGCCCACTCTCCACGCACTAAAATCATCCAATTAATCTCGCCCTTGGTTGGATTTTAATGCAAAAAGAAAGCGAAATAGTTCACCACGAAAAGTTCACTGTGGGCAAGGGAGGTGTCCGTTCGCTATCCGTTATCGGATCGGATTTGATTTTCCTTACTTTACTTGTGCCGCCTAGATACAAACACACACTCACAGACAGAACGATATGTGCCAACCAGATGGGTGGGACAAGTCCATTTGGTTGGAAGCTGCGGCTAAGGATGAGAAACTCCTCGACAGGAGGAAAGACTTATCTAGAGAGGGAACAGGGAAACGTTAGTTCGTGCGAAGAATTAACGGCTGTGGAAACCGTAACGTTTCCCTTTCACCGATTGCGTGTCGTAAAGTTGGGCACAGAAAAATCTGCCAAAGTGTCGTTTTTATGAGGTTTGTCGCTTGGTCCCGGTTTGCGCCGCGAAGTCTCCGCCAGTGAACGCGATCGAGTTTTATCGCACCCACTCGTCGGGAGGTACTTGGCGCTGGTAAAAACTCTAAACCTTGACCAAGTTATGACGGTGGTGGAGTTTTGGCACATATTTTGCCTTTGCGCCCCATTAAAGCGACCGCTCTGGTCCCGTCTCGTGCACGGGTTGACCAGAATTTGTGAGTTTTATTGACCATTACGCACATGACGATCAGCTTTAGTTTGCTAACGCTTTCCATAAACCAGCATGAGGAGATACGAGCCACCGGTTTGCGTTGGGTAGTAAAACCCATGCGACTGTGTCGTATTTTACAGCGAAAACGAAAAGTAACACCTTGAGTGATTTGAAGATAATTTAAAATATCTCAGATGTACCATTTAGCGTTTGGCACCATTTCGACCGATCCACTGTTACGTTTCACTAGTTTTGTAATGTAGGTCAAAGCTAAAACCAGAGGGGTAATGGTACAAAGAGGAACGTTAAAATGTTTTGAAACGTTAAGGACATATTGCTGTGGTAAAAGTGGTGAAGCTTTAAAGTAAGGAGTAGAATCATAACCTTCATAGCATAACGAAGCAAAGAAGAATAGTTACCATTGCAACTTTGCAGCATATTTCTGATTTATCCTTAGCTAATAAAAAACATCTTTGCTTACCGTCTGGGAAAAGTGTGGAAACGAGCAATAAGCGAGTGATAGACATACGTCCAATGCGAACCCATAATGTCCGACACAACCAGCCCGAACCGGCTCCTCCCATGCTGACAGTTGTGGAAACGCAACGAGAAGTAAACATTCGCTAAAATGTAATAATGCTCACGTCGCGCCATTAACAACTGCTCTTGTGTATATGTGCTTGGATGTACCGCTCCTCCCTCCTGCCAACCTTGCTCCGACCCTAGAAGCATAAGAAAGATTTGACCAGATCATAACGATCGGCAAGGATCAGGTACCGGCTGATTTCTCTCGGGAGAAAGCGAGACGATCGCGCAACGAGTTCGAACGGGCGCGGGAACGGTACCAAGTGTACCAACGGTGGGAGCATGTGTACATCGCTTCGGGCAACCCGTAGGGAATGGCGGGCGCATGTCGGAGTAAATTACAGAAAATCCATCACATTAGATCAGACCCGTTTCGGCCCCTTTTGGGGTGGTCCCGACAACTCATCGTTCCGTCCATCCAGCCATGGTTATCCATCTGTCCGCCCGCCGGACCGGACAAGGTACGGCCCTGTTTTTTCTTCCTTCCCGGCCAGTTTGTGGCGTGATGACGTTCGTTACGGTTGATGTCCTTTTAAAATCTGCCATGGGATGAAAATAAAATGTGTTCAAGTTTACGGGCTCTTTTCCATGTTTTTTTAGTAGTCGAAGAATCATATTTAACTTAAATAACGTATGTCAATTGATTAAACCTACTTTCATAAGAACACTCTAATTCATGGAAGATCTTTATAGTACAAAATTCTCTTACGGATGCAAAGTTGGCTTGTTTAGTTCAATTCAATTTCCAACATCAATCAGTCTTTCAAACAGATGAATTTTCTCACGGTAGATCACTTGTTATGATCATCATTGGCAGAGAATAATTTCCCAGCTCCGATTTCTCGATTGGTTTGTCTGTTTTATTGTTCTTTCTCCTCTCCTAACAACTTACAATTTTGATCCTTCCCATAATGTTACAACAGTGGGTGGATGTATAGCAAGCAAAAAACCTCTACCATACCGATTCTTGCTGCATTCGTTTGCACTCAGTCATGATGCTTATTGTTGCCCAGGCAACCACCGTCGGTAATACGAAATAAACATGTTCTCTCTATAATTACTGCGCGATGTTTGTTTTGTACCGATCCTCGACCGGCCAGAAGCAACGTTCGCTGGCAGCTGCCAAAATGAAGGACCCTCCCTCCATGGTGGTTCACAGGGGAGGGGGGGAAGAATTAAAACAGTACCGAAGAAAAAGCTCCACCCAACGCTTCACATTCTGACGTGCCAGTCCTCCCCCGGGAGTGCGTGTGTGTTTGTGTGTGCTTTGCGTGATTTGGCGCTGCACCGATCCTGGAGTGCGTCCTGGCAGAAGTCTTGGCAAACGCGGCGATCGGTCGTACCGGTGACCCGTGGTTCACCCGTGGTGCATTCCCGGGTAAATCCACGGCCAATGACACCCGGCCCGGAGGGGCCACCCTTTGCGAAGGGTTATGACTCCTGCATGGACGGCTAATGAAGGCATCAAACCGTTGCCCGCGGTTGTATTTATGGGAAAAAGTTCGTCCGCAAACGATGCAGGCAATTGTCTTTCGAAGTTGTTTGCTTTCGTCCATTATTATTACGATTGTTATTAACCGAACTTAATAAAATACAGATGAACCCATAAACCACAGTGGCCCCACGACTCTACACCAGAGCACCGTGGCGTGGTACTAAAACAGTGCGCAATTAATACTTTTTCCTACGAAAGCACACACTTCCCTAGTTGGGAAAGGGCACGGGGCCTTGCCCAAAGAGCAAGGATACTCATGAACATCCCTCCAGCTTGCGTATCGAACGATTGGGCTTTAAATTTTGCCGAAGCCTTGCGGGGAAAAAGTTTTATTAATTTATTAGTATCCCAGCCACCGACTTCGGGACCCCGCTTCCACTCCGGAAGGGAACGCCACTCGATTAAGTCCATGGGCCGAGAAGATTCGCTCGCGTCGGTTAATAAACGGAAACGGAGCGAACGAGAAATGAAACGAATGAAAAACAAAACCGGTGGAAAATGAGCGAGAAATAGTTTATAGTATTGGCTGGAGAAGCGGTTTTTAATAAAGCCATAAATCTATTATTTTATGGCTGCACGCTTAAATATGGTCCGGAGCGGCCGCCATTGCTCGCCAGCCGATTGTGTTTGTTTTTTTTGTTCTCTGCTTATGACGATGGGGATGATGATGGTGATGATGATGATGATGATCATGAAGATTTGGTTGATGATGCAATATTTACTTTCCTGCGAAATGATGCGCGATTGAAAATCTTCCACTTTCTCATTGTTTCTACCGACGTTTACTTTTGTTATTATGTTTGGAGAATCTGTTTTAGTTTCAAAAATAGTTTTTAATGTTTGACTGTCTTTTGCATGATATGATGGCTTGTGTTTTTAAGCGTTTCATATTTATTTCACTTTGGTGCTCGTTGTGGCAGTTCAAATTTATTCACAACGAGTTCCCGTGCCTCGAGTAAAATCGATCGGAATTGTTTAAAGATATTCCATTCCATTTATTCTAAGTAATTTTTTATGTTACAACTGCCACCACCGCAGCAATCTACCCTTTAACCTGGTGGCTCACTCTTGGTGGGTGGTTCAAAGTTAAGCATTCGTGTTGCAAACGGTCGATCCCGATCTTGGACCAACCGATAGCGTTAAAAGGCCTAAGCAACATTCCTACTGCCTGTTCCTGCGCCACAACTGCTTTGCACAATCGCGGGCCGGCGACGAGATCTATTTTGCATTCGACACTCGGACGGCGGACAAAAGCTTCCCAAAAGCCGGCGCGAACGCGAGCGCTGACCACTCAAGGAGGAGGGATCAAGGCGAAGGGGTTTCCAAAGTGACCCAAATAAATGGCATTAAATTCTTGCCACTCCGAAGAATGCAGCCAATGTCAGAACTGATCGATGTATGCGATAATGGGTTGGGAAGCGGGAAGGGGTGAGCGGGGAGTGGGGGTGGCTAGTGGGTTACACAACAAAATGGCGTCCGGGGCTCCGGTAAAACAATCGACCATATTGATCCGCGGTGTGCGTGTTTCGTATCGGGCCAGAGCAACGTTCCGGGGTTCGAGCGGCGGGTGTAAAAAAATGTTCCGATCATGTTGAGTGGCAAAGACAGACAAACCCTTCCTCCTCCCCGTCCACTGTCCGCCAACCCTCCGTCTCTTATGCTGCGCAACGCGGAGCTGTAAACAATCGCGCTCATTTCGAGCGTAATCGACCAAAAAAACAAATCCCACCGGGTTTTCGATCGATTAGTCGATAAACGCTGTCCGTTAACGACGTCGTTTGCCGTCGATGAGTCGACAAAAACTTCCCCCAATGCCCCACCCCCTTCCCCCGTTTGCCTCCGCACAAGTTCACGGATAGCAATGGTTGTTTTCTAATGGATTTACCGAAAGCGAAAGCAAGCCAAGGAGGAACCGCATGGTAGCGCGCCGTCCCACCGCCCGTTGACAGTTCGATGACAGTTGACGCTTGTGCTCCAACAAATGAACGCGAAGAGAGTCGCCGTTTGCGACGAAACATCCAACACTCGACGACCGGAGCCGACGAAATGCAATCGATTCGCGAGCCAAGGGCTAGGCAACGTGCCCCATTCGTTCCACTCCACGTTCACATGTTTTGTGCCGCAGCGCGCACCCAAAAACTAAAAACGGGAGGCTGGGTGCCCATCTGACCTACCTGACACCCTCCATTAGCTTTATCGTCTTGTCAAGACCTCAAGAGGTGAAGCAAAACCGGAGTGAAGAAAAAAACCTACCATCGGTGGAAAATAAAGGGCAACACCCGCACTTGCGCTAATCGCATTTGCTGTCTAATGGTAATAATTACATTTAGATAAACGTGCCAACGGTGCCTCCCGCTGTCATTCTCGGGCCGCTAAGCCACCCTTCTTCCCCTACACATATCCTCTCCCCATGGTTTTGTCTGTCGGTCCGTCGGGGTGGTAATAAATTCACGGAAAATGATCGCTTCCATTCGCGTTTGTGATTCCATTTACATTCGAGTGTGTTGTTCCTCCGTTACGTTGTACGCCCCGCGTAAGGCTAACCGTTGCCGGTTGAAGACATTCGATCGGTTGCACTTGTTGCACCCGGTCCTGCTCCTCCCACCACGCCGAACCACGTGCGCCTGTGCATTCGGGCAGCATCAAAGCCGTGCCGGGCCGCTCGGTTGGCTCGGCGGTGTTGACGCCGAATGGAGCGTATCGAATGACGCCGAACTATGGTCGTTAAATGATTGGATGGTGGTTAAAGTGGCCTCAGAATTAATCCACCCGATTACCAAGGGATGTGTTGCGAAAATAGTAACCAGTATGGGAGTAACGTAAACAATAAATCAAACGAGCATCTCGTGTGTGGAAAATGCAACCTTGGAAAACTGCGAAATGTTTCACTATTAAAAAAAATCGTTCTTGTCGAAGAGAGAGAGAGTAAACTATTGTGTTGTGTTTTACAATACTTTCGCTTGTCTTTTAATCCACCTCGTGGCGAAAGATTGGCATGAAAAGGTTGACCATGAAGCCGGTGGCGCACCTGTTTCGTGGTCGAGAAATTGCTCAAGGGAAGTTGTGTGTCTACCGATGGAAACGTTCTGTTTTAGACTCTACCACCATCCACCCGACTCGAGCACGGATAGTACACAAAATTCAAGCTCACCTGTTGAGAAATCGGCGTTTTGCTATCCTTTTTAAAACGGCTTATCCGTTCGCATTAACCAATTCAGTAAAACGCAACGCACTCCAGACCCAATAAGTGTGCAGTACTTCGGCTTTCGGTTGGCCATGACGGACGTGCATGCGCATGCATAATGCTCAAATTACATGCACTCCCCCCTGTGAACGGTAGGCACCCGCCGCAACCTGTGGCTGCCGTTTGTTGGTAGCAAGAATTAAAAAAAAAAGCACAGGCCGCCTACACCAGCTGTAGTGAGTGGGAGTAAATGGATATCGATAAATTAATGTAATTATGATATCATATTAGTCACCACGAGGGGCTGCCAGGAGCTAGGGTTTCGATTTGTGGCCGGCAAACATAACTCACCCACCTTTCGAATCGGTCCGCACAGGTGCGCCATATTGGTTTGGGGGGGGGGGGGGGGCCGGAAAACACAACCTGCTGCTCCACATTTACTCCAACGATTGGCTGGTGACGGGACCTTTTCTGCTGTCGCGCAGAAGTTAAGCCGTTCGGTTGGCGAAATAATATGCGAAGAAATGTTCGCCCGGTTGCACAATTTATGTGGGAGATTGTCGGGGTGGCCAATTTTGCCTGGGAAAACTGGGCACAGCACAGTTCTAGCACACCCACACACACACGTCCCAAGGGGTTGGATTTTATCTGGAAATAATGTTTACACTTTATGTGCTTGTTATGACACACAGAGGTTTCGGGTTTTGTTTTCACGTTGTTTTCGAGCGATCCGATTTTCTTAAATATTCCACAACTGATTCTTTTCGCTTTCAATTAGCTCCAGCTGTTTACCGTTAATGATATAGGTTTTCGGGGTGTAATTAAAAATTATCTCGAATTTGTACGTTCGGGTTCAGATCGCGCCCAACGCGACGCCGCTTAAAAAACCAACAGACCGCAGCTGAGCGCGGATAAAATCTATCGTGATTGATTACAATTCTAGCAGCCCGCCATTAAAAACCGATCAATCATGTGGCCGGGTTGGCTAGCGTTGGCTCACTTTTGTTTTATAGGGCCCGCTCCCCCTCGCCAGCGCCTCCAATCAACGCGAATGTTAGCCGGCCTCCCCGCACTCCGGCCACAACCTGCACCGAAATTAATGGCAATAAAATGTGTTAAACATAGGTTCGCGAAACGGTGACTTCGATTCAATAATAATCGATTGAAGCGGACGCACCCGATCGGTTCCGATCGGCCGGCGTTAAGACACCGGCCCGATACACAATCGGCGCAGGAGGCGTGAGTCATGCGGTCCGATCTGGGGACCGGCCAAGCAACGCGATACGCCAAGACTACGTGGCCCTCCCGCTCCGGTGGGGGCTGAGATGAATTTGATAAATTTTGATCCATTTATCAACACTCCACTGCGGCTCCGCTCCCGCAAACGGTATCAGTCGCACTTCGTCCCTTCCCCGGTCCCACGTTTGATTTCAATAAACCAAAACCCTCCCTGAGCAACCTTTAGGGGGAAATATTTTTATTTTCCTCTTTTCGCCCGAGCGGCTCGAGGGAAGGCTGCCAAAATGCTTCTCGTGGTGCGGATAAACAGACATTAATTTCAATTAGGTTACGGCGCTCACAAGGACCGCACCTCGTGGGGCGATGGTTTTTTCTCCCTTCGGCGTAATATTTTCTTTTTACTTCGACCCGAACTCATCGGGCGCAATCGGGCGGTTGTTAGTGGTGCCGGATTGCGGTGGCGGGATAAAATTTATCGTCCCCCATTGGGGTCAAATGGGGGTGGAAATTGAAAGTGAAAAAAGACGCTATATTTTCAGTGGCACACACATGCAAATCTGGTCCACTGGATGGTCGAGACATTCGGGGAGAGGGAGGGGTATAAATAAATACGTTCACTTTTGGTTTCACTGAATCACTTTTAACCCGGCCTGGGAATTGTGACTTTATGAATGAATTCGTTGAGAAGATGCCGAGTAATGAAGCTTCAATCGTTTTCCTAGTTTTACGACTTTTAAAATTATTTGTAATATTTCATACAACTGTCCGTTTCAGATGAGTTTTCCTTTACATTACCTCGCCCAGTTGCTTGAAAACGTCACACTTTCTACGCCTTTAATAAGCCGCTTATCTTATCGCTGGATTGAAAATCTCATGCGTGTGGATAATTGTGATCCACGGGACAGAAAACGAGTAATTGCTTATTTACCAGACACGCACCTCGATCGGGCGCAGTAACGGGTAGAATTGGATTGCATTTTCACCCAGGGGACGAGGGATGGAAAAACCTTCGAGGGCGGTCACCAATCATTACGCTGACGACAGGATGGCTGGATCGCGCATGCACCGTGGAGGTCCGTGGACGGTTTGTTCCCGAAAGTGTCCGCCCCTGGTCGTCGCAGAATGGTCGGATGGTTTTTCCGTCCGTATCGCGATCACGATCACATACGCCCGGACTAAATGAAGCAATTACAACGGGTGAAAACCGTTCCGTTTCAGGCACGAACTATGGATGAATAATCAAGGTGGACAAAAATATCAAAAATTAATTCCCACGTTTTTGAAGTGTTTCACAACAGAACTTTTGATTTATAAATTAGTATGTGAAATTATAATAAAATAAGTGAAATGTGCGTTACATTTTTTTTCAAAACTTGCTATCAAAAATCAAACTAGTAGGAAAATATTTCAATTCCTAATTCTGCGTCACCGGGTTTCATGTGTTCGGGTGTTGGATCATATTTAATTGATTTTCCTTCTTGAATCCCGGGGGAAGATGACGATTACGATGATACGATCGCAGATTGCAGCAAGTCCACCACCCGGGCTTTCAGCTTGCCTCATCCCTATCGTCACCAACGTCACCCAACCGCAGGATAGCACTTATTTAAAATGATATTTATGATGATTATTATTCGCACATAAATTTCAACCCCCACCGGACGCTTCCGTGCCCTGGTGAGAATTACTTACCACCAGCACACACCGCCAGCGGCTAGAACGAATGGACGGCTTCAACGGCGTTTGAATGGTTTCAATTTTTCTTCCACCCTTCGATCGGGTGCCCCATTTGCGTACCGTACGATTGATCCGCCAGGGAGGCAGGATTCTTCGAAGATGCTGGAAGGAAGAGAGAGAGAGAGTAGTACAGAAAAACCTAATGATGCAAATCGAACGATCGCGATCGTGTTAAACTGCACCGCTTTTGGTCCCTATCGTTCTTTTGCCACCTTTCTTTTCTTCTCTCTGGCGTTCGCACGTTTTCGGTATCAATTTCAGCCGAAAGCGATCGATCGTCACCACGATAGAGCTACAATTAACAGCAGCGCTGGAAGCAGTTGGAACGCGATCGCCAACTTCCCCGGCTGGAATTGAATTTCAACACCACAAAGGGTGATGTGTTTTATTAAGAAATACCCACCTGGGTGGGTGTTCCGCGCGCGTTTGGTGGGAAGTATTATTACGATTGCAGCCTGATAACAATTTGCAAATGTTACATCATAGAGCGAGAGATGGCAAACGAGCGCATGAAAGGCTGGTTGATCAATTTGATTCACCAAACGGGAGCATATTCCCATCCCATAGTATGTAGCCCTAAGTGAACGGGGGTTGGTCGTTAGTGATAGCGTTTAATCGGTTTTTAATTTACGCCTCGCGAAATGTTTCCAAATCGAATCGCTGTGTTTTAATTTCTTCTTGACCCATCCCCTTTCTTCTCGTTCCGACAGGAGGACCTTCTGATACACGGTGACTCCGTTTACGACATTATCGATAAGCAGGATCACGGTGCCATCCAGAGCGAGCTGAGCCGGGGCGTTACGCAGCACTCCGGCGGAGCGCACGGACATCATTCGCACCACTCGCCCCTGCACCATCATCAGCAGCACCATCAGCATCACCATCTGCAGCACAACAGCAATCATCACAATCACCACCATCACAGTCAACAGCAGCAGCACCACCACCTTCAGGTGCACCATCATGGTGGCCACGGGAGTGCCCTGTCCCCGTCCGGTGCGTCCGTGGCCGGATCGAGCTCGTCCGCGGGCGGCTCGTCGGGCTCGTTGGCGGGTTCGTCGCTTATGGACGGCGAGCAGCGAATTTTTCTCTGCCGAATGAACGTGAGCCGGAACGCCCGGAGACAGATGCGGTTCGGTGATCAGAAGGTGAGTAGTATTTTGAGGGAAATTGTTACGCACTGCGAAATATAACTGTAAATTTGGGTCATACATGAACACTTTGTACGAAGCTGTTTTGTTCGTTACGTTTATAAAGGATCAGTTGGAGAGATTAATTTCTTCCATCATGTACCCCCATGCCGTACTTATGAGGCGTTAAGTAAACAAACCCCCGCCATTTACCCGCCAGTACGATAATTTAGCACCCTTCGCCCAAGGAACCTTTCAACCCCGAAACTAATCTCATTGCGACGATTACGGAGGCTAACACCATTTTCCCGCCCGCTCGGTCATTCAGCGGACGCACGAGAATGACGAAGTACCGGAGCTTACTGAAATAAGCCTTCCCCGTATGAGCAGATCGCGGACTAAGTGTGTGTGTATGCGCGTGCGCACGTACCCGCGCGATCCCTTTTCCGTTCATAATTGGATCCAATAATTTATTTCACCAACTCAGATGACGGGAGCGGATAAAAGAGTTGGTGCGCTACGCCGTGGCGCTGAAATCCCCTTCTACCGTAGCGAATACGTAAACTAATCCTCTCATTGTATGCATACCAGTTGACGGTGGGACCTCCCTGGGCTGGAGCGCAACGGTGACCTTAGCGAACGCGAACCGCCTAACAACCTCCTGGCTGGATCGCATTTGAATTGGCCCACTGGGACGGTACGCGCGAGGTTTCGTCAAATTCGCCGATGCTGACGAATGCAGGCCGATAGTGGAGTGCATTCAAGATCACCCACCCGCCACGAGGGTGCGTTGTTTTGCTTCGTTTTCCATTATTAACGAAACCCGGCGGACATTGCCAGCGGGTCGGGTTGGACGACGCAACCCGAAGGTCCATCAATAAATGCGCCAAAGTTCGTAAATGTTGATGTCTCTATTCCACCTACTTATTCCACTTCCACGGGTTCGCTCCCACCACGGATCCACGTGGAGACATCTCCATCCGCGCTCGGCCGGTGGTACGATTGTTCGAAGCGTGCACAGGAAATGAAGCGATCACACATTTCCGAGCTGCTTTACCAGTGCTGCTTTATTAGGCAGCCAGCCGAACCGAAGGCTAACGAAACCATCTTTGACCGGGGACGGGGGCAGCAGATCCGATGACTTCCTTCTGTATCCGACGCCTTCCCGCGCGACCCCGGCGACAACGCCTTTACGACAATAATGGGACACACATGTGGGGTTTTCACGCTGTCCTCTATCCATCCTTCTCTCTCTCTCAGCCAGGGGGAAGCATTTTGGGAAGCTGTGAGCAGAACTTCTTTGCTTGCTTGGCCATTCCGTGCACCGGTTGCAAAGGTGAGGCAAGCGTCTACATTTCATTCAATTATTTTAACTCCCACGCGATTTTACTCGCAGCGCGATACGGGGGCAGGAAGTCTCATCCAATTGCATCCGCAAACGAGCCGTCTGCTGCCTGATGGCTGCGATCGTCTTTTGGCCCTTTGGAAATTGGAACGCGACACTCCATTTTGTCCTTTTTTTTAATGAGTAAATGCATCATTCATGTGACGAGCGGTAAAAAAAGCGCTCAAGTTAAATTATGCTGACAAAAAGTCAGTGTCTCATGAGTATGAGTTGAGGGAAGTTTTAAAGAAAATGTAATACTCCGGAAACAGTTAAACGGGAAGATATAAATAGAATCCTTTAAGAGTATTCGAACTAAAATAGAACTAGCTAATGAACAATCATCCACTCACCGCCGTTTGACGTCACGATCTAATGTAACATCGCTAACAACGGCTCGAGCCGCGATCCAACCGATGGGTTGTCGAATTGATGAAGCATCAGCATCTTCTCGCGGTGTCTCATTTCTTGCTCCTTAATCACACCTGCCGCAAGGTGACGAACGTGAATGTTGGGCCATACAAAAACCGCTAAGCCCGACCCGACCGGCCCGAGCTTCGAATGACCATCAGAGTTGCAATTATAGAAATTATGGGATTACGACTAGTGGAAACCGACGCCGTTTCGAGCGCCGCAAGGCCGAATGGGCCCGGGTGATGCCACCGTCGCCACGGGAACGGTGACGTAATCGACGTGTAAAGTGAGCAAAGGCCGCCCGGGTTAATTGATGGTTTAGTGCGGGAACGATGTGTTAGGATGGCCTCGGAAAAACCAACCGGTTCCGGACGCGCGGTTCGGGGAAGCATAGAAATAGGAAGTAGCGATGGGCATAGTGGAACTGAAAACGCTCATGGAAATGGGTTGATAAGTTGTATTTTAGCATGGTTAAAATTAATTTTTGATTATCGTGTCTTGGTTAACTAGCTTAACACTTGACAGTTTGGAATGAGTAAACAAGCAACTAATAGAACAAACAGTTTAGAAATGCACCATACGATCCTTCGTTTCAAGTAAAATTGTTTCCATTATGCTCTAAAATTTTCTACACATATCTTAATAATGATGTGATTTTTCTCCCTTCCAGGTGGTACTGGTCCAGGGCCATTATCTGTCCTATCTGCCACTGTGTAGCCGCAACGAGCCCGTTTTCATAGCGACCTGCACGCCGATCGCGATGCCGGAAACGCGGGAATGCGTCGTCCAGGGTGCAACCAACGTGTTCACCACGATCCACTCGATGGACATGAAGGTGGTGCACATTGACAAAAAGTAAGTACGTTTTCGGTGCTCCTAACGGGATCGTTTGTGACCGGTCGCAGCCATTAATAATTCATGACCAAAGGTTGAGAAACGGTTTGCTGCGTTGACGGAATGCAACACGATACGGATTTGTCCTTCTGACTGGCGCCCAGCGTTAACGATCGATTGTTTTTCCGGTGTGTTTCCACGTGGGTGATCAGCGGAAGCGTTCTGGTTTTTAGAATCGGAACTGATCGACTCGATGGATTGCACTAATTAGTATAAATAACTGAATTTTAACCTACGATGAGAGCTTTGTTAAATCATATAACCATGCAACAGTATAAAGTCTATCTTATGGAAAAGATTTGGAAAGCAATTTGAACCGGTGTTGTTTCTCGTTCAAAACAAATTTGCCTCATTTCTGCTGCCCTGGGTTGATTGGTTGAACCAATAAATTACCGGCCGTATGCTACATATTTATGCGCCTCCAATTTCTCAGACCATTTCCGTCTAGCGTTCTGGCAAGACTGGCACGATGACGCTGGCGCAATATGGTTTCGCGTGGCATACTCCCCCTTTTGGGTAAACCTTACCAGCAACGGCGAGGATCCTGCAGAAAAAAAGAGAAAAGGAAAACTAAGGACGAGAAAATTATTCCGGAAAAAAGGGGAACTGCAAACCAACGAGCGCGGAATATTTTACACCCCGAAACGATGCTCGATGGATGTTTATGAAAAGCTTGGGTGCGCGACCGTACTGTTGCGAGATGGGCTGCAGCGAGTTGGTCCGGTGCGCCCGGTGATTGATATCCGAAGGGCGGGAGGCCTCGAGTATCCCACATACACATACACACACACTGGCACATCGGTGCCGAAACGATCGTATGATGAATGGACCATAATAGGCAGGATCGAGAACGACGCGAGAACGCGTTGGAGGAAGATAAATTTTTGATAATGCACCAAGCGGAGTCGTCGTATGGAGGGCCGCGTGAACCGAAAGCAAAGTGCACAAACGTTACACTGCTTCCTGGGTGCAGGTGGTGGGGGTAGGTTGTTGTTTTAGCCGTCGTACGACACCGTTTCGTTCGGGTGTTTTTCGCTTTCCCTTATGTTTTTCTTTTTCTTTTTTTGGTTTTTGTAAACCTCCATTCTAATCGGAGCTGGTAGAATGTGATGATGGTTCGAGTTGGCAGCGAGCAAGTTCCGGATGAACGCCAAAAGTTACCAACTGGATCGACGCTCGCGTCCGGTGAAAAGGGGCTCCGTCGCAGGAGGAGGACAATTCGTTTGTTCAAGCGGAGCGTTCCGGCGAAAGGTCAGCCCGTAAGCGGACGCACCATTCGAAGGAGTCCCTTTCGCCACGTCGATTGGACAAGTGCGCAATTTGGGATAATCGCCGGGTCGATTCATCATTCACTCGTCCCGGGCGGCGAGAAATCACCGATAATCCACGGCGATTCCAGGCACTCGACTGCGGTCCAATTATCAACACTAAAGTTCAACGTGGCGATGTTGTTGCGGCGATGCAACTAATTCCCCTTCCCGCTCGCGCACGTTCGCTTCCGACTTCCAACGGCCGAACCCAGTGATTACGGTCCGGTGGGGTTTACTTCGCGACGGATTTTTTTTTTCGTGTTACTGTATTGTTGTATTTCTTCACTTGAAACTAATCAACATAAGCAGATCGATCGATCTGTGATTGTAATTTCTACGTAGCAATTACCCTGGTGCAGGTCCGGGTTCGTGTCCTGTTCGCATCCGCACGGCGTTGATGTCATCTGGTTCGAGAATTGCATGCCGTGCGTCATCTCGCGCTTGTAACACTGAACCAGACAACCGATCGAACTAATCGAACCGATCGAACGCTATTAGCCGTCTGACCCGCATACTTTTGCTTGCTGATGGTGTTTCCTGTCAGAAAAACAAATGTTGGTAAATGTTTCTCATTTGTCAATATGCCGAATAGGATCACCAGGTTGTGTTTCAATACATTCAAAGTATATCAGTTAACAAATGATTGTTCACTTAAAAGTGTTGCGTGTTATAGGTTTTTACGGTTTTTTTCTGGAAAAAACTTCCTGTAATGTGGGTTACATTAGTATTTTTTCTATTCCTATCTCTTTTTTGCCAATTGTAGATGATAACAATTGGAAACTCGATAAAAACCAAGAGTTTATTTAGTTCTCTATTTATTTTTAGCTTACTTTGTTTGGAGCAACAAATAAGATACTAAATATTAAACTATCTAGATTGTACAGTTTAGTATTAGCTGATTTTATGTAAACTTTTTTAAAATCTCACAGGACAGTCATAGAATAAATAAAACTGAATAAATCCTTCTCGCACAATGTACCGACAGGGAGCGGATTCGAACGAGCACTCGTACTCGTAAAGCACACAAATAGCTGACTGCTCAGCCCGAGGCCATCCAGTCGACATAAACCATGGCCATGAAATGTGCGCAGCCTTTTGGCTAACCGAGGAAACGAGAACTGAGAGGGGCCGAAGCTAAACCAAACGATTTCGAACTGGCTTATGATTCAATCCACTGGCATTCCAATCGAATCGAATGATAGACTTAGGGTATACTGTGCATTGATAATTTTATTAAATTCTAATGTTTACCTACATTTCATATTATTTTGAAATCATCAACTAAATAAAATATAAAATAAGCTACTTATTACTTAAATACAACGAACCGGATGGCTCAATATGCTGTATAGAGAAGTGTTCTGCCTGATCAAAACTTGTAAACTCAGTTACGTTAACATCAGGAGAAAGAATGAACGGAGTAAGAACGAATGTTTGATCCGTAGGAATCTAATCCACATAAAATTTTTATGATAATCCTACCATAGAATCTGCCATTTTGAGGAGGCAGATTACACATTCTGTGTCTTTGCTCTCACGACAAAACAGACATCTTTGCTTCGTTGATCGTGGAAAATATATTGTGGTAAAGACTTGTTTGACTCAACTGCTTCAAGATGCACTTCTGGGTTAGGTACAGCTTCTTCCGTATTTCCAAAACGGATTATGTATTGGCTCCCGTTTGTTCTTATATAGCTTTTATTACTGCACATATGCATTGGACAAATGTAATGCTTTAAAGAGTTTCAAACAATGTAAACCGAAACAGATTCAGTGTTTGTCAACAAATGCATTTTCGTAAAGATTAATGCTTTCTAATGAAATCATTTAACTTAAAATTAAGACACTATACTCAGCATCTCATCGACCGAACGACGGGGTCACTTAAACCCTGAAAGTTATTTTTTGGATACATTTTACCTCCACCAACGCTGCTTTCCTCATCCCCACCGATAGCTGACCGTTTAGCGTGTGGAATGAAAAATGTGATTGATAAAAGCTAAAATGAGTGATTAATCATTCACCTTGCGCCGCACCATCCATACGAGCCGCCGGTAAAGTAAAAAAGCAAAAAGTCATCAGGAAAGGGAAGAATCTTAAGCAGAACAACATACGACAGAGGAGAGAATAAGCTTGAACGATTTGATGCTCCGGATCTCGACTTCGGTTTTTTTTTGGGGATCCCCATCCAAAAGCACTCCGTGTGTCAAGAGGATTAGGTTGTCTAGTGCCGATGCTGGAGGTCGTTGGCTGGATTAGAACCGAAGGCAACGATAGCGACAGTAAAAATAGCACTGATTTGAGCGGTTCTGTTTTGTTCTTTTTGAGTAAGTGTCACATTGTTGTTTTGACATCGATAAACAAAAAGGATTGCAAATTTGTGTTAGCCACGTGGTTTCCATTTTGTGGGTGTAAACTTAAAAGGGTGAGGAAAACAAATAACAAACAAAGTAAATAAATAAGCACAACGACTATTTATAGGATAAAAACACTCTCCGGATCTTTGACGCCCACACACGAGCATGGCACGAGCAAGGTCAAAAGTGCACCCAAAGCTTCGCTTTCCGGATAGTTCACGCGTCAGCGATCTGATGCTATCCAACATCGGTTGCTTCCTGCCCGAGGGTCAGTTTAATTCATAGGCTCGCCCCGGCAAACTGCATCGTCGGTCCATAAACATATGCTTTCTTAACTTTACACCACCGTCTGGCAGTCGGGTGTCTCTATTTGCCTATGGCGCACGATGGCATATGTCATAGCCGAAGACGCCCCCTTGCAGCGAACTTCTGGTCGATCAGATTTCTTCATCGCAACGCTCATCCACGTGCCCGCAGCCGATCTGCGATTGATTTTTTATTCGATCAGCTTATCGATTCGAGCGCTCGAGCTTCTTTTCCAGTTTTTCCTCCCACTTTCGTTGGTTTAAAGCGACCGAGAGTCCCTGCCACGCCCGCCACACGTCCTCAAACGTGCGTCCCGAGCGAGGACACGGGACGTTTATCGCTTTCGACGCCTTTTGCCATGGCGAATTCCGCCCCAGCCGAACCGTCTTCATTCGCTGCCGCGCGCCTTTTGGGGTGCGATCGCGATCGCAACGATTGCCCCGATATGCTGCAGCATAATCGAATTCAATTTTCTGCCGCACCCGCATCGGCCAGCGGAGCGAACCGTGGCCACCGCCGGGGGCTAGAATGGTAACCTTCGTCAACCCGGTGGACAAGCGAGAATTATTTTTCATTTCGAGGACTCAATGTTATTTCTTTCTTTTTTTTGTTCGGTGTTGTATTCAATACTTTCCGGCTCTGAGGATAACTTAACCCTTCTAGTTGCGCTTTTAACTTTGGAGAAAGCGGAACCGATCGGTTGAATTGCAGCGTGATACTATACTACCCCGAAAAGATCTTTGTGGAACAGATATCATCTTCTTTATGAGCTGAGGATTAGTTAAATGTACGCTTCTATTTTCATCACACACATAAAAGACCTTCCGGATCAGTTCCGTTTAATCTGACCCCCTCAACCCCATTCCGCCCGACCTACGGACGGCTCCAGATTTATTGGTTTCGATGAGGCTGATTCTTTCGCCATCGTCTTACTTCAATCAAAGTATTAACCTCTTATCAAACACGCGAACATGGATTGTGATGTCTCAAAACCAAATAACCTCTTCCTACGAGTATGCTCCAACAAAAATAAAACTCCATAACCGCAAACATGGCGACGCCAGTTATCTGGCTCCAACCAACATCCATCAGCCAGTTTGAGGTAGGTCCGGGCAAATGGCACTTCAACTTCATCCGGACCGAATAATGGCACTGGCGTCGGACGCTCTCTTTGTGTATGCTCCTACGGGCGGAAAATCAAATCGTAAGCTTCCAAGGATTATTTTTGGAACCGTGTTTGCGTAAAAGAATATTTAAGCGATACGAATCGTTTTTAAATGAAAGGCATACGAGGCGACGAACCCCAAAACTAGTAAAAGGCTTATTTGTCTATCCAACATACAAAAAAAATGTAGTATGTACTCCAAAGAATTGATATTTCAATAAGTATGTGACTGTCAAAGTTTTTTGGTTTTCAACAATTTAACAATTGGGTATTTAAACGGTCGCCATAGCCGATGGACAACACATTCACTTTGGGGGGAAAAAAACCAGTGAGCAACAAAAACTCGATGAAAACATACACATTTTACAGACATTATAATGTATTACTGATAACGCCGAATGATTTAATGCTTGACACGGATTTGAATAAATCAAAGCACCGATGATGCCGACGAACTTTACAGTCTCGAAATGGACGTAGCCCAAAAAAAAGTACAGTTTGTGGACAAACATTTCCGAATATTTTTTTACGTTTTTTACCGGGAAGAGAGATTTGCAAAGCGTCAACTTAAGCAACGGTTTCGGATGTCGGGACATGATGGGACGACAAAATAAAACAACCTCATTAAGTAAACCACCGCGGCAGCGTGGCGGGGTCGGAAATGTCTGCGCAAGCCATTATGGCGGAGGTGCGCGCGGGCCGGTTCCGCGGTATGGTTCCGCATGTAAAACGAGCGTTTGGTTCAGCATAATGTATTTTCTTATGTTTACCATCGTGGCCAAATCTTTACTGTGGTAATTAATCTGGATCAAATAAAGCATGGTAGGTGGCCACAATATGGATGTACGTTGTATTCGATCCAGTGTGGCGATAATGGGCTTGATAACTGTGCAATAAAATAGAAAAGTTAACCTCTAAATTGTAATGTTCAACTTTATTGTGCTTTCCCAAGTAAGTATCAGATGTTTATTTCGCGGGAACTGTACCTTTTCAATTGCAAACCTTCTCGGTGTATTGTCAGACCTTTGAAAACCCTCAAAAGCTGAATCGAACATCTTGGCTGACTCTGTAAACATTTGCTTTAAGGCAAATATGGATCGCTTTAATAAGCGGGTCACTGCATAGGTTAAGCAGACACTATTCTGCTTTGATCGAAAGAAAAAGGTCATATGAGCCGGACACAAATGCCGATCGATGTATTTTTCCTGTACAAAACGTGTGGCACGGCGAACATCTACACATTCGGAGGGTGTAACGGTCCTCCAGGGATTAAGGAGTGCGCACCAAAAGAAACCTTTCCACGCACACAAATCGGTGAGCATTAAGTAAGTTATCAATTGTGTATGTGATAAAGAAAACCGAAGCGATGGGGGATTGGGTTGCATAATTGTGAATGGGTTGGCCTTAACCGGAGGCGAGCATACGGGATGCGTCGATTAAAATTAACAAATTCATTTAATATCACAACGTTACTATCTATGCGAAACTGTTGGTTTGGCAGATGGTTGGAGCAGATGCTTATCAGATGCATAATAAATACAAACCGTTTTCGAAATGAGCCAAAAACGGCTTTCAATAGAAGTTAAAGTTGTCGTTTGGAGCAACATGCAGATATTGTTTGCACATGACAAGAATTATTCCAAGAAATGTTGTATTTTCTGAGAGAGATAAAATAGAGAAACGGAAAAATCCTGCCTGTAATTGCTTAAAACCAAACAGGAATCCAATTCTTTCTCTACCGTAAACCGATCCCCAAACGAGACCTCCGGGCTCGCGGTCCAGCGACGGATCGCCGGAGAATCGTCCCATTTGCCTCCGATCGGAATCGGAATCAATACAGCATCACTTTGACTAATCGATTCATAACGTTCCCGCCGGCCATCAACCGATCGAGCCGACGGATCGCGATGAGAACAAAACACACATACACACAGCGTAACCGCACGTGCAGCCCCTTCCCGGTTTCTTGGGGCCGCCTCTTTCCCGGTCGCTTTCGCCCTCGAGAAATTATCAGTCGATCATCGGACTTGAGGGTGGCAGTTGCTGGTGGTGAAAGATAAATTTCGAAACCTTTTGATATGAACCGACCGTTTTCCACAAGCCGCCGCGAAACATACCGGCACACATCTCCTTCGTTCGTGTGTCCCCTCCCACCTCCCTACTCCTCCTCGCCTTCTGTTTTATTCTATCTTTTGGCGATGGCATTTCATCGTATGCGGCCGAGATTCGATCGATCGATCGCCGGCATCATCGATTTTCTTGCATTTTTGTTGTTAGCGCTTTTTCCGTTTGCTCCCACAGTGCTTTAGATTTAGTTTTCGATCGCTCCGGCCACGGGACGAAAGACAATACGATTAATCGATTTAATTGATTTTTGTCGTTTCGCCTGCGTTCGGTCTTTGGCAAGACGCAGCGTTCAACTAGCGGGCGAGCATCCCAGGAGAGTTTAACCCTTCGGGCACCGATGGGAGGCCGAGGCCTTCCTTACGCTTCTCTCGCCCCTCTGGTGCGTCTGTCATGAAGTGCCTTTTTTCTGATTCTTGACCCGCCAGCAGCAACATGCAACATATGTTCACGGTTGTCGGCTGTCAGCGGCGGACAGAAATGGTCGCGCTTTGCCGCACACTTGCGCGCCCGTCGGCTCGTCGTATCCCATTTATCTCGATGGATTTCGTTCCGTCCGTGCCCGCTGCCCGCGCCACGCTTTCGTTCCGGGTTCTCGTTCCCCGTTTCGGCCCCTCGGGTGGCCATGGTCGGTCCGCTCGGTACTGGTTTCGATGCCGCGTGGCGTTCTGCAGCGCCACCGTTCGGGCGAAAATCGAACGCCAATTCGAGAGCCCGGAGTCCAGGCGGCTTTTGGTCAGCTTCGAGCCTTCCGAACGGTGAAGTAACACTTTTCCCCCGACAGTGACTGCGTGCGGGCGGGATGGAAACCGTTTTGGATATTGAAAATTGCCCCAAAAGCGCCGAAGAACGGGAGGAAAAGCGAATGGAATGATAATTTATTGATTATTAATTTCTTTCGTACGACTGGTGCGTTTGTTTGGGGATTGCAGGTTGCAAAATTATCACATTTCGTAGGGATGATCACTTTTGTGGTGCGGAATTTATGTTAACGCTCCGATGCCTCGGATATAGACATTTGACGTTGCATTGTTTTTTCTCCTTTCCCTATCAAATCTCAAACCATTTTTAATCTCTTCTTTCAGTGGCGAATTTCATCTTGGGTACAGTAGAAGCGAGCTGCAAGGCGTATCCTGGTATCAGCTGCTGCACTGGGAATCAACGCGAGAGGCACAAAGTAAACATAGGCTGAGTAAGTAGAAAAGAAAAGTACATTATAGGTTAACATATGAATCATGATTTGTACCACAAGGGATTTATGGAAAGGAAAGCAAATATTTTCTGTCTGTTATTATTTTGCAGTTAATCGTTTTCCGAACGATTTAGACCAATTAGGAAATGTATAGCGTTTCGAACGAAACATGTTAAAAGTCAAACCGTTTCCGATCAGTTGATATTTTTCTCAACCATATCCACTGCCAATGTCAACTTCATCGAAGGAAGCAGTCAGATCATCAATCGATGCCGATCGATGGACGGTTGACGAATCCGACTGGAGGTAAAACGAACCAGACAGAAGATGATCACCGATCACGGATGGTAGATCATCGGCATTGGCTAAAAACATCCTGCCAGCAACTGCAAGACACGGCTTCCGATCGATATGTACCGTAATACGGTGTGTCGATATCGGTGGTTCGCAAAGGCATGTCCTTTCAACAGTGGAATCTTTACATCAAGATGTAGAGTGAGATATGATATGATGATAATTGGTTGATGTCATCTTGTAACGATTGAGTGGTGGATGGCGACTGAAATGATATTGACAGATGCTACGGACAGTAACATTTAAAATGCTAGAGTCAGAGTCAGTTCGTATGTCAACCACAGTAGAACAATTTTCCTTTACTATTAATCAATATCTTCTGCGTGTTCTTCCTTGCTTAATTTCAGTAACACAATCGGAGCAGGATAGATCGTGCATTTTGCTAGTTCGAATGCAGCGCCGCCAGAGCGACTTCCTTTGGGTGCACGTGGTGCTGCAGGTGCGCGACGGCCAAGACTCCAACCAGCAGTCGGTGATCGTGTGCACTAATCAGGTGTTGAGGTAAGTCCAATCACGTTGCCCTCCCGAAGGCAATGCTTATAGTGAGGTCTACTTTAAGAGGCGTTGGCATGGTATGTAAAGGTTACCATTAGAAGGCCAATAGATATAATCCAAAAGGGTGGTCTAACTTGTGTGCCTTAGAAACAAACAAATAAAAGACATACAAACCCTCACACTTCAGTCGGGGGAGAAAACAACTAACGGGCCACCTCGGCGATCGAATGATCACTGGACGCTCGAACAACGTCACATTCGATCTCTATCGGGATCGAAAATCAATTCGCAACGGCATGTGATTTTACGACAGCTCGCCAAATCACTTTTTTGCGTCAACCCAGGGCAGAAACAGGCGAGTGCAGAACCTTGTGAAGCATTTCATTGAGACGAGAAACCCTAAATCAGATCAGAAAAGAAGAAACAACCCCACATATATGAGAACATTCCTCCACGTTTAACTCCAGAATAACTTATGGAGTTCATTTGATTTTGCGTTCGTCGACCGTTTTCATTGAGGTTCCTCGATTTAACAGAGAGCTTACAGGGCCGTTTTCAATTTGCTACAATCATGGGTGTTCTTAGGGTGTGTACACACATTTCCGGTCGAGACGATTGCGGGCGCGGTACGTTTAGGAAACGTTTAGGGCCGCCCAGGAAGGGCCCTCGAAGAGCCCTCAAAGTAATGTTTGCAAATGCTAAATGCTGCGCGACCCTTTCTATCGATTGCAATCATCACCATTTGGCCTCCCTCGTCGTGTGTCACTATGTCGCTGTCAGCGGCAACCTGGGCGGCCCGGGACGCGCACCGACTTTGACGATCACCGACGATCGCAAATCAACGGTCCGGATCGGAAAGCCGGCCAAGATTGACCGAGTACGATTTGCGATAACGATCGACGGCCCGGGCCCCTCCCAGTCCGAGGGAGCAGGACCGTTGGTTTTGACGTAACCGAAGGGAATTACGGTTATCAGCACGTTCCATCGGAAGGCTACGCGATCGCTTGCTCGGTATCGAACGATCTACGTAGGCTTGCGATTGGAAAGGCTCCATAAAGTGTTTCCATTAGTGTAATGTTGAGTTATTTATGATCCGTTTGGTGGGTACTTAAATCACGCAAAGTCAACTATTCAGAATAATTAGTTCAAATTTAGTAGAATTAAAAACAACATACGTGTCGTTGATGATGTAAAATATTATAATTATTTTCATCCAAAAAAAGTCACTGATTAAAATAAAATATTTAAATGCAGCTACTTTTGTTTTGAACCTTTACTTAAGAAACGATAAAATAAAATATCTACAAAAAACCTGACACTCGATACATCGAAAATGGCTTCATTAAACAGCACGAGCCGACCGTCGATCATAACAACATAATTACCCGCATGCCTGACCGTTTGACGCTGATCGGCATTCGGTTACGGATAATTTCGATCGAACGAACCAACACCAGCGCTGTGCAGACCGTAGATGGGAGGAACGGGCGTCCAGGAGCTTTTCAGGAGCAAATTGGCTCGCACACACCGTTTGACGTGGGCTCCCCGGGGTGTCGGAACCTTCCGTATCGTGACCGAATCCTTCGGCAAGTGCTTCGCCACGGAACGCATGGCAGGAATTTAATTACCCATTTCGATCGCGCACGGCAATCGATGGGTGGGTAGAAGGAAGGATACATAAAAAATGAACTCGGAGAAGCTGCACGAGCGGGAAACCTTATTTGTTTAGCATTTGATCACGAGTGCTTGCAGTTCAACCTACTACCTCAGTCTTGCACTCTCTCCTTCGCCACGCGTGAAAGGCTCCTTCAGCGCCCCAGACCTTCGGCGCCACCCGGGCGTCCTGAGACGCTGGTAGTCCCGGCTCGGTGAACATTCACCGGCAGCACGGGATAGGTCGTGCCTTGGACAAATAATTCACACACGAACGCCAACGTTCATCCGCCAAAACGGTTGCCCACAATCATTGATCAAATGGTGCGCCAGCTCGCAGAACACTATAGCAGTCGAAATGATCGCCACGTATCGATCAGACGGTCAATTTATGGGCCGCGTTATTGATCTTGACGGTCCGGTGCAGTTTCGTAATTAATTGATTGCCACAACGACACCGATAGGGGAGGGGAACCACGTCCAGTTTACAATATTGCACAAAAGACTTCAATGAGTGAATTCGCCAAATCAAGCGACGAACCCTCTAAATTATCATCGACCTTCGATATATACCGCTGTTGATCGTTGAAAAGAATGTCTAGACGTCGTAAACGATTATGTGATACCCAATAAGAGACTTTTTCATTTGGAACAAATCAGTTTTTCATCATGCATTCATGTAGTTTTGTAAAGAAGTAGAACCGGTACATGAGTGAAGTGAATACAATAACCATGCGGTTGAAACTGCATGATTGCAATGATGTATTTTTGAAGAAACATAACTTTACTTTTCCGATCTTTTTCCCCCTCTATACAATCTTATAATAGAATTTTTTTAGCGCCATTTTTCATTGCAAAAAAAATACGAAAGTCTAGATTTCGTACTAAATGAAGAACGATTCTTCCAAACCAAGTGCAATGGTTTGCCAGCAGGTCCCAAGCAGTCACAGTGGGTCATATTTTATTTTTACCGCCACACAACTCCAACCCGTCTCGTTTGTACCCAACGAGTCACATATATGTTTGGCGCTCCACTGGCATCACGTTGGCCACCGATTCGGAGCATTCGGGTTTGCAAGGAGAAAAGTTTCATCGCAAACCGTCCATCCGATCCAGTGCAGTCGTCGTCCGATCGAACAGGATTGCGAAAAAGCGTTCCGCTCGTAGCAACCGAGCAAGCGGTTTCTCACATAAATAATCTAGACCACCCGGCCACATGGGATCGACCCTTCGCGGACTCCGGCCCGACGCACCATCGATCGACCAACCGCAGCAACCAACGACGATCAGCGACGAGCGGTCAAAGCACATCGTGGCCTCACAATGACCAACGGTGTACGATAGTTTCGATGGCGCTTGAAATGGGCCCTTTTCCCACACCCACTCTCTCACCTGCCACGAGGAAAGGGCCCGTTGTGGACGTCTTCATACGTGTAGATATTAGTAAAACCCTGGCACGGTTGATCCACGTTATTGGACTTCAGGAGTGCTTATGTTTATTGCAAATTGTAGTGCAATTAATGATTGTTGCAATATTCGCAATAGTTTTTTATAAAACTGGTTTTGGCGCCCAACTCTTTGATTAGCGTGGCATGTAACTACACGACTACGTTAGATAAAACTGTTCAATTTTTGTTTTAACAATTTGCGTAAGATATAATAAATTCTTCTCTTTTTGTGCGACGCTTTCAAATCTTTTTTTTTCATCAATTAAAAAGCAACAACTATTAACCAGTTAGTGCATATGAATAAAAATGCATTATTGTCTTCCTCACAAACTTCTTTCGTGGCACGTCCTTCACTAAAAAAAGCTCTAACTTATCCTGAACAACCCTCCTACCACCGGATCACCCTCTTACAAGGCATCCCATTACACTGGAGCAATCTGATCGTCGGTCAATAAATAAAGTGTTATTAAATATAAATACATTTTCGAACCGGTGTCCGAATCCACGCGCGCGATGAACCAAGCAATGAATGGGAATTGCTCGCGCCCGATCGGTCGATAGGGCGCCATACAACGAGAAAGAGAGATACATTAAAGCAGGGTGTGCTGAAACAAGAAAACTTCGGTGAAAATGTTCTCCACCACGAGGGAAAAAAACATTGTCCGCTGATGAGGCGAATCTTGACTGTGGGTTCAGCTGGGCTGGACTTACCGTTTGATTAGCTGAATTCCTCGCGGCGTGCGTTTAACGTTCAGTAAGCTCATCTTTAAGTTTTTGCACAATTTCTCTCGTTGGAGAAGAGTGGTCCGCGAGCCCATCGGTGTAAAATATGGATGATGGCTGATATAGCTGTTAAAAACGCAAAACACTCGGCTCCTACCGCTTGCGAATGCCACTTGGGTCGCGGTGGAAAGGTTTACCAACCACGTTAAACAGAGCAGCTGAAGAGTGAGACGGTACCTGGTTTTTTTTTTTTTGCTTTGCAGCTTTTGCAAAAGCACACCCAGTCACATATCGGGCATCTTTTAATAATAATTCTTCCAACCTTCCCCGGAACGAACGACGGATGCGAATCTCATTCTGTCAGGAGAGTCATAATTTCAAGACCTTTTTGAAGGTCCGATATTCACGGTGCGGGTTCCTTTTATTCATTATCATCCTTTTCTCCGGCGCGCAAGAAGGCACATAAAATTACACCATCATAAACCACCCTGCTTTCCGGTTCTTGGAAAGAGGCTGTATCGCTCGGTGTGCGCATACTTTTTTGGTGTTGGGTCTATTTGATGCAGACCGCGTGAAATATGTTACTCGGCAATTAGTGAACAATCAGCGATCAATTACCGTAAAGGAAATGGTTTCACCGATTGAACAAACACAATTATAGCGCTTGCTAGATGCTAGTTAGTGTAGGAAAAATATAAGGATTAAAAACGAAAGCCTCAATCTAAAAATAGCTGGTGTCGATACTTCCAGACTTTACTTATTCATTGTTCTTATGGTTGGAATTTTGGATTTTATACTTAATTATTTTCCTTGACAGCACAATATTGTGCAGCGCAAATCATAAAGATAAGATGACTATGTAATAAAGAAACTTTACTTTCATTTCATTATGTCTAGTAAGAAAGATACAAAAAATATCTAACAGTTCTTCACCATACTATGAAGAAGAATTGTTATCATCAAACCATATTTTCAACATACCGCAAGAGGAAATTGTTATTTTACAAGGATTATAGCCGGTTCACGTGGGAAAACAAGCAGTCTCGATGTTCGTTATGATGAATTGGCTTAAAATTTGATAGTAAACGTGCCCTTATTTTCTTCCTTCCTGTGTCGCTTCTTTGCCGTTTGCCGACCAACCCTTCCAGTAATAACATTAAAGCGTGTTAACGGGGAAAACATGATGGGCATTCCGAAAGAAGCTTGACCTAGCGAAGAAACTTGCTCCAAATTTAATCCACTCGCTTCGCGCCACCACAGCAACCGATCGATTAACCGCTCCCCGATGCGGCATATTTGTTTTTCATCGCAACCCTAGCCCCGGTGAAGGTGTTGCCCTTTTTCATGGGCATAAATTGTGCCCGCACGGCACACAGGCGCACAGAAATCAACCGGAAGGGTGTGCACATTTGTGGCGCTTCAGTCGAACCGGTCTGCCGGTTTTTATTTTATTTTCTTCGTTGGCAGCATGGATCATTCGCCAGTACATTTGCTACATGCCTTATCAAACCCCGCCCGAGCCAAACTGACATAATTATGGCTCGGGAAATTTCTCACGTTCACCGCGACGCAACGATGATGATGCGACGCACCGAACGCTCCTGATAGTGGCGGCCGTAGCCGGCCGAAACATTCTTCACCCGGACCGGGACCGGCGCAGCTCCGGGATCAATGATTTGAATTATTGCACATTAAGGCGCGCGAAAGTGTACAGGCTCATCTTTGGGATGCAGAGAAGAAAACAGAGCAAAAAACCGACAACGACGAACTAAAACTAAACCCATTCCCTTCCGAAGGGCGACGGAGGCCGATTGCTAGCTAGATCCTTGTCCGTCGGCCATGGCTCTAGTTTAAATAGACTGCAGCATGTTTGAAGTAGAGCCGAGATTGAAGTGGGAACCTTTACCATAAGGGTTTAAAAATTCACTCTTGCGCGGATCGCCCTTCTTTTCCGCGCGGTTAATAATTACCATTACCACTCGGACGGTTTGCTTGCCGTTGGCCGGCGAGTGCGATCCGATCGGTAGGGCGTCGCTTGTGAATAAAAGTGAACGAGAGGGGGGAGCGAAGTATTAATGCTGGGCACCAGAAAACCTAAAAATAAAATTAAACTCCGGTTGCCCGAAAGATTTATTGCCGACGGCAGGTACTTAAGGTACATTAAGCAATGTTTTCCTTCGTACGTAGCGGCAGCTAATGTTGGTTGGAAGGAGCGAATTTCTGCGCTTTTAATGTCCATGTTTTACAACCCGGTTTGCAAAGGGCATTAGTTTTTGCTTACATAAAATAGGAAAGTTAGAGCAAGTAGCATGTTTCAAAATATTTAAGTGTGAGATAAAAGCTAACTGTTTGTTAAAATCAATTTATATCCTTTCTTCGATCATCTTCATCGAGATAATCCCAATCATTAAAAACGTAATGAAAGCAAAAGATAGTTCGACCCAATGAATCCCATTTTTATGTAACTGGCTTAACTCACTGTAATGGGACAAATTAAACGGGTGGACCAGATCGAGCTTCCCAGCAGCTCACCCTGCAACAGGGGCTTTAGGCGGCCCAGTTCGGAACGGAATGATTTATGACCTTCTGCTCCTGGTTGGTCCTTTTAAACCAGCCACATACACACACACTCACTCACATACACACAACATGTTTGGTGTTCGCTCTATCGGCGGTACTCTATGGGTCGATCTTCAACCTCACGGGCTCTGAGGAAGAAAATTTTAGCGTAGCCTCCTAACGCACCGGACAGGCAATAAAGGAGGTGAGGCCTGGCATCCAGAAGGGGAATAAAATTTGCATACAAAACCCCCGCTTCGGTACCTTTTTTTTCGAATGAAAAACACCATAGGGACTGTGGGTGAATCCTGCGACATTGCAGCGACAGGTCAGAAGGTCACGCTCATTGCGGGCTCACAGAGACAAAACGAGCTGCACAGAGGAACGTTTACAACAAAAAAAGTAAAGGAAATCGTACAAGTGGCCAGAAATAAGGCTCCCAAAATGGCCCGGGCCGGTGGATGGGAGCGGACGCTTTGCGGGCGGTTTGAACAATGCGGAACAATCGCGAATCACTGCATCCGTCGCGTAGAAAGGAGAGCACGTGAAACGGAAAAGATCGTACCCAAATCATATTGCACACGCGTACGACGCGTATTGCACCCAGTTTTATGTTTTTATTTTTTGTTTTTCTTATGCTCCCTTGCGATCGCCGTGTTTTCCCCGTGTAGCCATAACGATAACAGCGAGCGTTTATAACGAAATTTGCAAAAAAGACGAACGAAAGCATTCCGAGACAATACTGACAATGGGCGATTTATTTTATGTGACCAACGGGTTCGGCCTTCCCAGCGATGTGCCTACGTAAAAGTGTGGGAATAACTTCCCGGAGGCGCGTTGCACCGATTTTTCGGTCGTTTTTTTTCATCCTTCCGATTGCGGCTTTTCTTACGCGTGTTTTTCTCTTTTTTCATTTTCTTTTCTACAACAACAACGACAACAGTGACCGCGAGGCGTCGGTGATGCTGTCCAACTCGTGGCTCTACCACTACTACACCGTGCAGTCGAAGATGCAGTTCGGCATTCCGTTCGAGGGCGCAACCAGGATCCCCCCGACGACGCCCTACTACACCACCCCGGCAGGCCACGGCCACACCCTTTCGCCCAACAGTGTGGCCGGGGGAGGCGGTGGTACCGGTGCGGGAGTCCTCGCGGGTACGTCGGGCGTAGGTGCGGGGATGGCGGGCGGTGGTCATGGCTACTCGACGCCACACCACTCGCACATCACCTCCTACGGATATCACTCGCCCTCGGGTCAGCATCATAATGGCGGTGGTGGTACGGGAACTCCGATGCTACACGGCCACCACCAACATCAGCACGTCATTCAGCAGGGTGCAGGCTTAACACCAGCGGGGGATGCAGGGGATTACGGTGCAAGATCGTACGGGTTCCGGCTGGACTCGAGCGGGCAGCCGGTTGACTACAGTGGCGGCCATCCAACTCCTCCAGCATCGGCTCCGCCAACGATGGCGGGCATAGCGATGCCGGTGGTACAGGTCACCCCGCACATCCGGTGTCACAATGGCGGGGGCAGTGGGGGTCCTTCGTCGAGCAGTGGAGGAACTTCAGGGAGCAACAGTAGCAGCAATACCAATGGCAGTAGTAACAGTAGCAGCAATAGCAATAGTCATCCCATCTCCAATGGAAGTAGCAGTGAGCGCCACAATGGGACTCCACCAGCCAAGAAGCGGAACATGAACCGGCTGGAACCGCTTTATATTCCCGATAATGGCCATTCGGAGTCGTCTGACACGTCTGCGCTTGGGGAGCTTCAGCCGGGCACCGGAAATGCGCCCGGACTTCATCAGCAAGATGGCGGCGTTTCGGGAGTTTCCAATGGGTTGAGTAACCTCAATGGATCCCTCGATGGAGGTGTAACATCTGCCGGTGGGGGAGGAGGAGGGGGAGGGCTACAGACAATGGTCATTGGCTCGATACCGACGGGCCGTACCGCGATCGGTCGGTTACACTCGAAATCGGCCCTCCTGCCATCAACCGTTTCGAGCCTCGCGTCCGAACCTACCGATTTCATGGAGCAATGGAACCCGAGTCCACCCTGGTCCGACACCACCGCCCAAAAGGTGCCCGACATCTCGCACCAGGAGCTGTCCCCGTACATGACGACAACCCCTCCCACTCCCACCAGCGCCCCCCATCAGCTGCTGAACGGAGGCTTCCCGACGGCGACCACGTTCTCCTTCGACTGGATGCCGGAACAGTTCGTGCCGATTGTGTCGGATTGCTCCGGAACGACTCTGCTGTCCTCGGGCGGTATGGCCGTGTCGCACGTAACCTCCGGGGCACCGACAATCGCCAGCAGCAACGGTGCAGCGGTGGGAACTGCTGGCTGTGTGCTTCCGGTGGCTTCCTGCCTCGCGCAGGACGGTTTGCCCATCCCGGGCCTGCCCATGCCAATGCCGGTACCTCTGCAAATTCCACCCCCACCATGGCCATCAGATCACCGGCTACTCGCTCTGGACGGTGGCCCTTCCAGCACACCCTCGACCAGTGACAGTGGACGAGAACGAAAGCCAACAGACGACCCCGCTGGGCAACCGGATCAGCGCCGATCTCACTGACCCATTCCGAATATTCTGTGGTTCTTTCGAATGTTCTGACGTCCAGCGAACCCGCAGATACATGTGTTAGAAAATGTACAGACACTTGCATTATTTATTCTTCTCCTCGATCCTCAAGCAACCTCAGCAACTTTTGAGTGTAGAGCTATTTGTTACGTCACCTTCCGGAGTGAAGCATCTTCCGATTCAGTATTTTTTATGCTAGTAAACTACGAACGCAGCGCTGCATCTTTGTATTTTGGTACCAAATTGTGTGGTGATTGCGTTTTTGTGCGATGCATGTAAGATTAATTTATTGCATTGGTCGAATGAGCATGGTTTCAGAAAACTGCCAATCGACCGATCATAAGCAACCGTTTTCTCGTAGGCCAATATTTATTTTATACAATTGCACGGTTTTAATATACTAATTTTGTTACAAATTATCCCGTAGGTAGAAATGAAACTTAGTTTAGGAGATTTTACGACGGTCACTGATCGGAACTCTCCAGTAGAAACGTTGGTGCAAGCAAGGTTGGAGTGTAATTTTCGTGCAATTGTATGACATTATTTAATTTAAAACTTCGCTTCATAAAGCAAACTTTAAAATCAATCCGCATACGGCAGGCGTTCCAGTAGAGATGATGTACAATAAGCGTTTAAAAGCCGATAGGTTTACGAACAGGTATTTAGAGTTGTTATGCTACAATAAAGTTTTAAAAATACAATTAGAACCATTAATGAAAATACAGTAAAATCAATTAAGTTGTACATTTTCCTTTCACGTGTTGTTGGATTTGGTGTATCGAAAGAAATCTATCCGAAACCGATTCATAATGTAAGAAAACCAATTGTTGCACTTAAGAAAAGCAATAACGTTAGAAAACTATTTGTTTGAGTTTAAAAACGATATGGGATGGCCATTTACCGAAAATATAACACCACGTGCACCCGTTGAATATTTGTCATCCAACGCGACCTTTCAATCAGAATTCAACCAAATTGAAAAGCACTCGCTGAGTGCCCGACGAACACTCACTCTTGAACTGAGCGACCTGTTGTCGACAGCTGTCAAACTGATGTTTATCTTTGAAGCATTGTAAACAAAACCGCATGCGGCAGTCGTCCGGCCGGTATTTTTATAATCGTGTGTTTATCACCGAACCGTGTTTATCTATCTAACTTTGCGAAATAGTGCTTTTCTAACGTGCCTAGTAGATAGTTCTATAAGGATGAGTTTCGCTGGTCCTAAAGAAGTAATTGCGGAGGGTGACACCGTAGTGCTTTACCTAACGCCGGCCCTAATGCACACGATCGACGCGGTGCGGCAGATTCGTAACAAAAAGAACGAAATGATCGATTACGTGTTTCAGACCAGCTTCGGTGCGCTGAAGGTATGCGATCTGATCGGTGTGCGTTACGGTTCCCGGGTGCAGCTCACCAAAGGCTGGGCGCACGTCCTGCAGCCGAATCCGGAGCTCTGGACTCAAACGTTACCCCACCGGACGCAGATTCTCTACACCCCCGACATCAGCATGATTCTGTACCAGCTGGAGGTGCGGCCCGGCAGCGTCGTGATCGAGTCCGGCACCGGTTCCGGCTCGCTCTCGCACTACTTCCTGCGCGCGATTCGCCCCACGGGCCATCTGTATACGTTCGATTTTCACGAAGAGCGTGTCGCGAAGGCACGCGAAGAGTTCACCGCCCACGGACTGGGCGACAATGTTACCGTGCGGCAGCGGGACGTGTGCGAGCACGGATTCGGCGACGAGCTGGATGGCAAAGCGGATGCCGTGTTTCTCGATCTGCCGGCGCCCCAGCTCGCTATTCCGTACGCCGCGAAAGCGCTGAAAAATGAAGGTAAGCGCAACTCCAATTAAAAAGCGATAATGGTTTTTCTTCCCCCAACGATTGTCGGTGCAGCGGAAGGCACTGTCGTCGCAATCCATTGCGGACTACACCAACGGTAGTCCTGGTGACACATTCTCCTAGCGGTGTATCGGCCACTTTCAGTGGCACCAGAACCGATTGCGCCCAACCAAGTGGCCACGTTATTCAGTTAACAATTAATTTCACTCGCACCCTAGAGGCATGATTTATCGGACGCCATAAATAACGTCGGGCGCATAAACGATCCCGACTGGGCACTATCGCAAAAATCGCTCTCCCGCTGGTCACCCCGTTCGGATTCGGTACGCAAAAATGGCTCACACGTGTAGCACGGTGGTCCGGTGCGAAGATCAAGAAAAGATAAATGCTCCGGAGAATAATGCTGGTACAAGTGACCTTACGTACTTTCGCACCACAACAAGAAATACATCTTAACCCATAAACGATCTGTTCCGCTGTTGATAAATTGATATCGGTAACGAATCAGGTTATTTTTTCATGGTGTGCAATACAGAAATTGATTTTTGAATACCTGGATTATAAGTTTATAAACACGCACCCTGTCCGAGTGGAAAGCATTGATGGGCAGAATTACACTGGTTGAAGTAACGTACAGCTTTATCGTGATTTATTTTACGTAGCAAGCCAAGTGTACATTTTTATCGTTTTTCGAATTAGAATTTACGTAACGGAATAAATGCAAAACATTTTGTACAAGTTATTCTGTGAACTTTTTTCTTCAAAAATATGTTGATAACTAATTATATTCTAATTCGTCAAACGGGAAGAGATAACAGCATGTCCTAAGTGCCTCCTCATTTACATAGGACAAATCCTAACCCCCAGCAAACGATAACGTGCTTGTACCACGCTGTTACTCCGTTGTCGTCTGCGGCGGCCTTTTGCTTGACCACGCTAATGAATAAATATTCTTCAACGTTGCTAGAATCGTTCCTATTGCAAAATCAATCACCACCTTACCGTGCACGGGGCACCTCTGGCATGAAAGATATCCTAGAGATTCCAGGACCGCCGGCCAGCCCTCCTAGCACCATGATTCACCACCAGCGGTGGCGGTCCCCTTGACGGTGAACCTTTGAAGTGCAGATATGGTTAAATTACCGGGTGTTTCTTTTTTTTTATTCAGCCCTTCAATGCCCCCCTCCAGTCTCCCTTCGAAGTATGACCAAATTAAGCAAAAATGAAAATTGGCATCATTTATTAGCAACCTTCCTGGACCTGGCCCAATGCGGCGGCCGTCACCGTCAAAGACCAGTGCCAGATTTGCATATCCACTTCCCCGGGAGCGGTTCTAGAATGCAGTGGTTTTTTGTTTGTTTGTTTGTTTGATGCGAGTTAAAAACATAGGCAAAAAAGATATGGCTTGAAGCCGCTGCAGTTGACAGAATAGTGGCCCGTAGTTCGGTTTCGAAGAAGTAGTTTTTTTTTTGTAGGTTTGTCCCCTCTTTACATCGAATCTGTGCCGTCAAACATCAAGCAACGGCGGCCAAGAAGAAAGAAAAGCCCAACGTGCGAAAGGCGCACCGTGCGTCCCGGAAGGTGATAAAGAAAATCAGGGACCCGGTTGACGCGGACGAACGGGACCATTCATCTATTCAACCGTCAGGCACTAGTCGATCTCTACTTCACTAGTCCGGTCCAAAGGTGCACGGCCAGGCTTAGTGCACTCTCCTGCTGGACCCTGTCAGAGCCGAACTTAGCAAGCGGAACAGACAGAAAACACTATGTCCGCCAGGGTGGTAGAATTTATGTACATTGTCACACGCGAAAGAACGGTCCACGGTCGATGGTGGGGATCGACACCACTCTCTTGACACCTCTCCGAACCACGTGCACACGCGACGGTCCCTTGCAGAAAAAGGGCGCCGGCAAGACAGGAGGCAGAAACATTGAATTAAATCCCCGCGAACCGGATTCTGCAGGCGGCGAGAGCGCGTATTGTCCTACATGTAGCCTAGGGAGTCGACCAAGTGGGAGAACTGTTTGTGATTTGCAGAGGAACACGTTTATTTGCCCAGCAAAGAAACCAATGTGTGATGGAGAGTGATGGAGAACGGAGCGAACATAATTCTTCTGCCGGTGTAGTTTGTCCGGAATTGGAATTGAAATTGTCCATATCAACCATTTATTCGGTTCGTATCACCTATCCACCAACGAGGGTCATTTAAAAAACAACTAGTAGACGAAAAATATACATTAAAAAAAATGTCACTTGAATAATCTAATAGGCTGCCAGAAAAGCTTATTCGAATTATCCAGTAATTTCTCTTTTTTAAATAAATTTAATTTATTCAATTTCAATAGTCAGTTTGAAGTTTGCAAGACTTAATTGAGTTCAACATCAAAATATTCTGTTAAGGTAAACCCAAACTTTAAGTTCTTCCAGAATACACGTGTTTCCCCCAATGCCCCTACCTTTGCAAGTGTCTGGGCCCATACTCCAGCTTCCATTCGACTCGTACGATGCATGACTCAATGGTCGCAAGTCCTGCCATGCGGCCAGTATTGCATTCATACGGACTCGATTAATTAATTTTTATTTCCTCATCCAACCACACTCACACACGTCCATCGTTTTGCGGCGAACATGAAAGTGGACTGCCGAACGTCGGACCCGGATGGACGTGGCACGGGTTCGGGAAAAACACCGGTTTTGCAAACGTCGCTGCACCAAACCGTGCGCCATAGTTGGCAAGTGCCGCCTTGGCGTCTCGAAAGCCGTTGACAGGACAGCGTACTGCTCAACTGTGTTTCGTTGCGTCAAAACATAGAAAGATTCCTTCCATCTGCACCTCGTGTCCGGCGGTCCGGCGTTCAATGGGCAATTATTCGGAGGATAACGAATAGATAAAATACCCCCACCGACGGGAGGCGACAAACACAAAACGAATCACGGAGAGTCGTTCGTGATGTCGCAACATCGTCAACACCTGTGAAAGGAACACATTCATAGGGGCAAGTTTTCGGGAAATGAAAATGAATGGGAATTATCTATTTTTGAACTAAATTCTTTTGGAATGCCATTTTTGTTTTTTACAGGATAATTTTTACATCTTTTTACACGATTTATCACATTTATTAGCTGAATGATTCTCTAACCTGACAGCGAGTTAGAGAAAGCTGTTCGAATCAGCTTCAAGCTCATCTACCTTTGTGAAAAACGGAAGCTTGATCTAACGTTAAGTTGGATTGAATGGCTGTTAAAACAATGAAGGATCGATATTTCAAGCGTCTGTTTTATTTATAAATGACAGGCTTGAAAACAAATCAGCTATATTCAGCTTATTGATTCATGATTTGCAAAGTTCTCTCAGTTTCTAAAACATTCCAAAATATGATAATCTTACTATTATGAGTTATGTTAAATTATTCTCAAAAATAGAAACGCATGATGATCATTTCGTTTTTCGTTTTGAATGATCAATAAGTAACAAACGCATCGTCAACAGTATCGTACTCTCATCCAGCTCATAACAGCTTGTAGAATTTATTAGTCGTACTAGGTGATCATTCGCCCCCAGCCACGCTGCCGATATTGTGGTGGGTATTGGGTCGCTTTTGGACAAACTACGCACGATTCAAACATTCACCCGTACAAGACTTCTTGCCCAGAAGCCGACCCAGTGCCGACGGCGTAGGAGACACAAGCGATCGATCGATCGATCGGTCCATCGGTGAATTGAATGATTTATTAACAAACTTTGCACTATTGCAGCGGATGGCTGCGGCAATCCGGGCAACTACAAAGTCACCCGACTTCGACTCCCGCGAGGAGTGTCAGGTTTGGTGTTTGTCCTACGCGTACGAACCCCGGGAGAGGACGCTTGCCGGACCACGGCGACGGCACGGCTACCCCGGGTGGCTCTCGTGCAAAGATCAAAGACTCGCAAGACGAACGACCAGTGAAGCCCCTGTGACAGGGCAATGAAGATTGTTCGCGTCTTCGCATTGCTTCGATCGTCCGAATCGAATTCGTTGAACCTGTGGGCAGGATGGGAAAGTGCTGGGAGAAATTGGCACACATTGAAGCCGATCCGCCGGACATCATACTCTACAAGCAGGAGCAGAGAGAAACGGGACAGATCATAGATTCACGGGGGGGAGTTCAAATGTCGCTAGGATTCGTGTCAACCGAATGGGGCCGCTCGGGGACCCACACGGGAACACGGAACACTAGTCAATTTCCTTATAAAGACATAAAGAGAAAAGCTAGCCGCCAAACTTACCACAGAACAGAGCGGCCAAATGCCAGCCAGTTCAGCGTGGGACCTGTGCCCAAGAGAAGATTTCCGTAATTGCCTTAAACAACATTAACAAATTGGAGTTTTCTTATGATAAAAGATCCAAATTTATGATTTCAAAATCGACCTTTGACTGATTTTGTCCGCTTGAGTTTAAATCGCAAACACTTCAAATTGATTAAAACAACTTAATGTAATGTTTTCTTCAAAGAAATAATACTAACATCAAACCAATATAAACACGTCTGCGTCTGCAACATTGTAAACCAATGTTCCTTTTTAACTGCAAACGCTTTTGCCCCTTTAAATTCAATTGGTCCAGTTTCTGATTTACGCCTCTCGAACCCCATTTCGCAACGATGTTACGGCACAGTTAATGGCAACCCACCGGGCAGCGGGAGTTCCCGAAGGAATCCATCAGTTCGTCATGCCTAAATATAGTTCCAACCGTACCCCCGTACGTTGACGGCTCATCACCGGCACAGCATGCCCGGTCCCAAACGGTTGCGCTGGACCGGTGCTTCCATTTCCGGATGATAATCGATATCCACGTTCCGGAAATGCTACGCGATGCACCGACAAACTCAAGATGCGAAACTCTACATTCTACTAATACGTTCGATGAACGAACAGTTTCGCAAAGGATTGGGTACAACAAAAACTACCCAGCGAGCTCCAGCTGTGCGGTCACTTTCCTCCCACCCGCCGACCGTCAAGTTCTTACCCGCAAAGTCCATGACGGTAGCAGATGTTGCAGTATCGTTGCCATCCGGTCTAATGATGTTGACAGATAATTGATACCACTTTGCGCCTTTCGGGGGCCACCGGCTTCGTTTGTCCAAGCCTTCTTCCTGTGGGAAAGGGATGAAACGAAAAAAACCGGGTGTGTCGATCGGTTGGTGGGAAACGATTATTTATGCGCATCTCATCTCGCAGCTTCTCCAAATCGTGTCCCTTGCAGTCCAGTTTGACGAAGTGGATCGACTTTGGATGCGGTGAAAAAGTGTTTCGAAACATAAATATATCCTCCAACTCACCGATCACAACCGATCGCTGTGTGTGACACTCCGCTGGACGAATTTCGACAAATAACAACAGCAAATTTCGAACCGAGTCGATTATCTGTCAGACTCGATTTCGACTGATTTCCGGCACTGGAAACACTCAACTCAACACCCTTTTTGCGAGCACAGCGTCCAGCGGCAAACTGTGCTTCGGCACGGAATCAACTCTGTGTCGAAGTGGAAGCGGGGCGGTACTAAAAAACACGCGTCACAATCAACGTGTAAAACGGAGGGTTAATGGATGAGGAACACAAGGATAAGGATGCCTCCAAGGTAACGGAGGGAATATTTAATTCATCTTTTCTTCTGGTGAAAGGAGGTGTCAAGGGTGTTGAAATGCACTTCATTCATGAGACGCGTTTTGAGTTAAACGGTTGCACCTTCAAATAAAGTTTGTGTGTTGGGTTTCCTCTTGGAGGCTGGAGTCAACCGGTTTTGATTTTTCTTTAATCGATTTGGTTTTTTTGTTTCAAATATGGACGCATTTTCTGTTTTGTTTACATAATTTTCGCGTAAATGTAACACAATTCAAATTTTTGTAGAGATGATCGAAAGAAGTTTGAAAGCTTAAAACAAGTTCCATGTTCTTAGGTGATTCTACAAACTATACAAATTTTTCGTTTTATCACCATTTCATTGATATGAAAAATTGCTTCCTTTTCATAAAACTTTTCATAAAACGCCTTCAATACGTAAATCGTAACAGTCCAAACGAAAAGCACCAGTCTTTCGGGCAGTGTATTGGCTCAGTTTCCGCGTGATTCCGGGATTGTGTGCATGTACTGTGCATCCCCCATGCAGTGCCCTTCTTTTATTTCATCTGTCAGTGGCTGTCCGATAACGATAATGAGACTGCCACTTCGTTGCATTATTCATGGCGCATTCGCACGAGGATTCGTTTCATGTTTTTCGCCCCACTTTGCCCTTCTATACACTGCTGAAGGTTGTTGCGGGGAAGGGGAGCTTGAAAGGCTACCGTGGAAGTGATCACTCCTGCCCCGAGACAAGACGCGCAAGATCCCCCGGTTAGGCATGGTTCTGCGCGAAATCGATGTCGAAATCGTTAAGATCGCCAATGCGCGAACCATTCGATGACAGGTTCCGCCGGTGGGCTAAGGGCGAACGGGGGCGGGTGATCGGTTAAAGCTCATGCCAATCCTGACAGGGAAGATTTATTGCACTTTTCCCACCGAGGCGCGTGAATTTAATATTGATTTACTTTTGTCCATAATTGACTCTCCACTTTGAACAGGTGTTCTCAATTTCGAGATAAAAGCGCCGTTTTTTGAGATTTTTTAAATGTGTTTGTCTTCAAAGTTTTGTTTTCGAATAAATGTGGGAGGAATTATTTATTATAAGAGAAAATTGAAAAAAGGGAATCTTGTATACAAACTAAACTCTGATTAAAGCGTTTAAATATTGATCGTGTTACGAGTGTCCATTCTTTTTCAATACTTACAACAAGCCAAAATAAATGCTTCAAATTGTATCCTGGTTTCCTTCCTTTGCTTTTAATTGTAGGTGGTCGCATCTGTTCGTTTTCACCCTGCATCGAACAAACGATGCGCGTCTGCGAGACCCTAGTGAAGCACGGGTTTACCGAGGTGCAGAACCTGGAAGTGCTACAGATCGAAGAATGCGTCCGCACGCGCAATGTACCGGTGATGGAATTCGATTTCCTCAAGACGAAGGTAGGCCCGAAGTGAGAGTGTGTGTGTGTGTGCAATGTATACTGAAAACTATAACAGGATTATTACCCTCATTTCCATAGAAAACCGACACCGAAAAGGACACGAAGACACCACGGGAAAGCAAAAAGTATACCACCTCGAACGCCCCGCACACAATGGCCGGCCATACCGGGTACCTGACGATAGCAGAACTGCCACCACTCTTCGCCCGGTAATGGATCTCTAGGCGTACGGTTCGAACTCTTCAACAGATTACGTCACCACACGACGTGGCATTGGATTAACTTTGACGGTATGACGAATAAAGGATAATTAATTCCGAAGAAACTACTCAAACCTATTGCATCTCGACGAAACTATGTGCTTGGAAGTTGGATCCACTTTCTTGTCAGGCCACTTCCATCTTCAGTCGTTCGGTTGACACAGAGGACATGATGAGCCCTGTATTTTTTGTGGTGTTTCTCGGCTGTAGTGTGCATGCTATGTTAATCCCTGGAAAGTGCTTAATTCAGGGCAACCCATGGCTTCAAGTTGGTAATATGCAGCGAGTGGCGCGAATTGTCGCCATGATGGGGGAACAAGTTGGACACAATCCGTTCAACGTCTTTCCGATGATGCACAAATTTGGCAACTGTGTTAAGGTGTATCTAAGCAATGTGGATAACGCCATCAACATAACGATCAGGTGCAATGGTTCGTCCGTGAGGAAGGATGCAAAATACCAGTGTCCCCGGTACACGCCAAGTGTCCGTTGGATGCTCGCTAACCTCATCTACCTGCAGTACGACGAACACCGGTTCGAGCTGAGCAGTTGCGCGGAGTTCAATGCGACGCATTCGTATCACGGTCAGATGCTTCTGATGGACGTTGATGAGCCGCGCAGTTACACCAGCCCCGCCGAGATGCTGCCCAGGTGGCGCTCGAAGCTAGCCCAAGTGGGCATGGTACCGTTCTCATATTCCGCCAACTGCGAAAGCTGTTTTTTCCTCAACGAGTATGTGGTGCACATGTCGCGCAAAAAACCTCCGACGCTAGAACAGCTCGGGCCCGAGCCTTTCTGCGCCGATGGGCAACCGAGGGGAGCCGGGAACGAAACACAGGTCGCAGCGCAGAAGGCCAGCAGTCCGGTCCTCTACGTGGTGTTGCTTTGCACCGTACCGGTGCTTATCGTTGGCGGACTAATGTACTGCAAACGAGCTTTCACTGCGAACTCGGTTGCACCAAACACCGCGGAATCGACCGATAAGACATAAGGACACACGTGCACAACCAAAAATGGCAGAATGAATAAAGAGTTCATACTGTTTAATCTGAATAAAAGTGAGAAATTAATGTAAGGCTTCGATCATGCTTACGGTACAACAATAATAAATGTTGTTGTTTCCACCCCAACAGCGTAACAACTGTTTTAAAAATGTTGATCGTTAATTGAACACACCATAGAATGATGTTCAGGATAGAATATATGTACATAATAAAGTTTTATTACACTTTAGTATACTACAGTTTCACGAAGGCAAAGCATATAACCAACACCATACATTGGGCTGGCATACATATTACATAACGATAGTAGATGACCGACTTGCATCCATCAGGCAGTCCATGTAGTCGTCCACTACATTGTAGTGGATGATTTGGAAGTGCAACGGTTCGAACATTTGACACACCGCCAAGACGGTGTCGCAACTGAGCCGCAGCATATGGCGGCATAGCTGTGACCTGCAATGTGAAGAAACAAACTTCATTGATGAAACTCTCTTAACAAGTCTTAAAGATTCCTACACTTATGTAGAGGAGTACCTGCCCTTCATTAATTGGTGGCAGAAATCAAAAAGGTTGCCTTATGAAATAGTTGTTAGTTGTTCTGGGAAAGTTTCCCTGGTTATGGATCGCCAAAAACGATTTCCAACGTGCACCCAATTCCAAATAGCTTACATTATTTGGAGAGTTATAATCATACAGTTTAGTGTTTTGAATTGTTGAATATTCAGAAATTGTTGCCTCCGAATAAAGATGCGTCCAACACATCGTTGGCTTTGTTGGCTGGTCGTGGAAATGCTGCAGTCCCTCATCTACCATGGAAACACCGCAGTGGTTGTAAATTGCATGTGCTTGAAGCCGACACAACGATGGGACAAGCTAGCCTCATTTAACACATCCTTGAAGTTACTCATTATAATGCAGGACAACCTGGGACACAACCCGTTCAACGGTTTCCCAAACATAAGCCAAATGGGCCAGTGCCTCGAGCTTCACGTGAGTTTTCGTGCCCATACATTCAACGTCACTCTTAGCTGCGTCAATGAGTCCGTGCCACAGACGGTCGCCGACGACAGAAAAAGTAAACTTGCCTTACTCTCGTTCTTGGACTACTATCACGAAAACGAGGGTTTTATTGTAGTGAGTGGTTGCTACTATTACAACAAAACGCAATATAACTACGGAAAGCTAGTGGCGGCTCCCGTGGCCGATTTTGAAAGACTTCAATCCGCACTAGCCGAAACGATTTACGACGTGTATAAGCATGACTATCAGTTCATTTCCTATGACCATCCGTGTACGTGCAATTTTCGCAACGCGTTTTTGCTCAAAACGGGCAAAACTCTGCAGCCGCCACAAATCGAACCGTTTCTACCTCCTTACGCCAAAATTGTGGTGTACGTTGCGATTATACTTGTCTGTATCGTTGTAGCTGTTACTAAGGTTAAATAAAATGACACTGTACGCGTTAGAAGAAAACTTTTTCTACGACCACGCGTGCCATTACATTTATTGGCGAGTATGTTCTTTTATTAGGTCACAAGCCTTATTGAAAATAGTTCATAGATAGGCATATTTTATTATCGTTGTGCTGATACATTTGGTACTTTTGTATAGATTTTGGTATTGAGGAACAAGTTTATCATTTCGAAGTTGATCAAGTTAAATAAAGTATAGAAGCTAACTTATAAATACTTTTCTTATTTTGTCGGCGAATCTTCTTTAACACAAGTGATTTAAAACCTCCTTATTTCCAACAATAATGACTTATAAAACTCACAGAAATAAACAACAGCCTCCCTAGAACCACGGATACCATCCACTATAAGCGATACCGAGCAACTTCTCATCGGTGGCCAGCTCCAACAGCATACCGACCTGCATCTCGGTGGAAAGCTGATCCGGATTGTCGGACTCTTCCGCCAGCTTGCTCGACAACTCAGTGGCCGCCTGCACGATCGCCCGATAGCCCAACAAAAAGTTGCGCTGTCCGGCGATTACACCCTGACGCAACTCTTCCAGGAGCAACCGCTTCGGATTGGCCCCGGATAATTTCCGTATTACGGTCTCGACGCGGGATTCTGGATGCCACGTCGAACCGTGCGCCGTCGACGGCCCTCCCGTTTCCTCTCCACCAGTGGATCTTGCCCGTGCCGCCTCCAGCCAATCGACGGTTGGTTCTCGGATGAACACGTCGAGACAAGCACGCAACAATTTCCGCGCGTCCCGCAGACACTGCAACGTGTACAGGTGACACTTGTGCAGGACACCGGACAGCCGCATCGGTTCCATCACGCCAACGAACTGGGGCGTCAGACGGAACGGGACTAACTCCGGAACACCCAGATCACGTGTACCCGCCCCGAAAGCGATACCGAAGTCGACACCCACCAGATCGCCGGTGGCCCGTTCAAGCACGATGTTTGACAGATGCCGATCGCCGATGCCGAGCACCCAGCAGGTGATGTCCATCGCGGCCAGACTGCGACCAAAGTTCATCCGCAGCCGGTAGAACGCTTCGGGCGAGGTGGTCATATCGAACAGTGCACGCTTCAGTGTGTCCCCGCGTATCGTCTGCGACAGCTCGATGTACTTCAGCCGGAACCGGGCCGGAGGGCAATGGGACGCAGCCTGTCCGTACAGTGCCTGCGAGTCGAGTCGCGACACAGCTTCGTCGCTCACACTGGCGGATACCCGTTTCGAGGCGACTCGTAGAAACTTCGCGTACTGATCCCGCACGTACGCCTGGCCCCGATCGTTGGAAGGGTTGTAGCGCGGACCGGCCTGCGCCGCAATCTGCTGCAATGATACGGTGCCCTCGAGCCACTCGATCATCCCAAAATCGGACCGTATCGGTACCACCTGGTAGGTACGCAGTTCAAGTCGTTGCTCCATGCAGCGTCGATCCAACCGCAGGTGGTTCGTTATCACCTGCTGCAGCTGCTGAATGCGCTGATCTTGCCGCAGATCTTCACCGTACTTTGCCAGAAATCGATACTGTCGGCCATCGCTTCCGCGAAACGCTATCAGCACCGGTAACCGAAGCGTACCGTACACGATCAGATCCGGAAACACCTTCACCAGGCGCACTTGGACGCCGGGTGTTGGACGACGTTCGTTCATCGTGTTATACTGCCCGGGAAGTTCGATCGTTTCATCAAGCTGCTGGCCACTGTAGTGATAGTCGGCCAACCAGGGCGAAAGATCCTCCAACTGGACGCGATGTTGTTGGGCACGCGGTCGCAGAGCTTTCAGTGCACTCTCCATTCCGCGCAATCGTTCTTTGATCGCTTCCTGCTCGGTGTCCGGATGAAGATCGCGCAACGAAAGCCACTGCACGACGTACGGGCACAGCGCCCGGTACGCCTTTCCGTACCGATTGTCACTCGCTTCCACCGGGAACACATTCTCAACGGCCCGTTCTATATACGCCCGGTAGTCTTCCGGGTTGGAGAAGGTTGTTAGTTTCTGCCACAACCCGGTAAGCATCGCAAGGAGTCGCATTTCGGGCATTACCACTCGACACAGCTCATCCACGAATCGATCCATTGTGGGGTGCTTTAAGGCAGCACGGAAACGGCCGATAAAAGGTCGTTCCGAGACGGATCCGTGTTGTTCCAGTGTTATCCTTGCCGGGAAGTACAATGCCATCGGGTAATCGGTGGCCAATCGGAGTAGAAGTTCATCAAGGAAGCTTCCACCACCACCATCAGTCTGTACATCCGTCGCTTTGACCTTGAGGTAGGACAGAAGCTGTGGAATCCAGGGAAGAAAGTTCCATGATGGCACCGAGCGGGAAAGCTCATCGAATTCTTGGCGAAGTTTACCATTGTGCAGGTTACGCAACTGCAATAGGACGGGAAATAGTTGACGGGCTTCCCGAGAGCCGTACTGTATGGCGGGGAGTAATGATGTGACAAGCTGACGTTCGGCAGGAAGTTCCACCTGCTCCGGTTGCTCGGTGTCCAGCTGCTCGTAGCTGTACTGTGCCATGCGGAAGTAAGCGTCCGCTAGCTCGTGTGGTGAGGTACCGCCACGTTCTAGTCCACTCCGGATCGCGTCGATACTTTGCTGAAGGCAGTGGACTGTAAACTGCCGCAAGGCTTCATTCGGTCGTTCGCTTCGGATAGCGTTTCCCGCTGTCACGCGGATAACGTCCAACACGGCATCGTTCACCCGGTCGTGGAAAGATTCACCGTAGTGGAAAAGTTCCGCCCAAGCAGCTCCCATCGCCTTCGGAACGGGTGGTTCGTCGAGGTGCTCGAGGGCCGATTGTGTAGTCAAGTGCGCCAACCGGCGGAATCCTTTAAGCAACTGAGAGGGATCCGTTGGAGATGCGCGGGTTAGACGGGCACGGTCGTAACGCATCCGGGCAATACGCCGTCGAAGAAGCTGCTCACGTTTTATCGCTCCGTCCGCTTCATCGCCACGCAGCCGCTGGATCATTTTCCCGGCGTAGATCATGTTACTCTGTTCGAAAGCCACCTCCAGTAGGTGCAGTTCCAGCTCGAACAGCAATTCGGACAGCTGGGATAGATGTGTCGTCTCTCCATCAGGGGTCTCGCGAGATTTTTTCTCGAGCTGCTCCACCAGAAACCTCCGGTGGGCCACGATCGTATCCCACGTGATGAGGGAATCGGTCACGTTCGGTTTTGCTTGACGCCAACTATCGACCAAGCGTTTTACCTCACCCCGACCTTCCAAGAGTTCACTGTAGGCGCGCAACTCAACTACCTTGCGCACGCCGAGCAAACACTCGACGCGGAACAGGTCCGACAGAACCCCGGCGCAGTGCCACTCTTCCAAAAACTGACGTTCCGTCTGCTCAGCGTACAATCGAGCCCGTACCAGCTCCCCGCTCGCAAGATTCAACGCCGTCAGCTCCTCGCCAAAGTGTTGCTGGATGTGTTCCGCACGGGGCGGCATGTGCATCCACTCGTCCAGAATCCGACAAAACTCTCGGCCCCGCTCATCACCCGCCATGTTCAGCCGGACATTGCCGTGCATGTAGGCCGGCAGCAGGTTATCCTGGTTCCACTCGTCCGTCCACAGCTCGTCGTGACCGGTCACCTGTCCGCCGATCTCCTCCAGCAGCACATCCCACTGTCCAAGCCGCATCAGACAATCGTACGCTGATTTGTAGCAAAAGTTGCGCTCTTCGACCCGTGCCGGGCTTGTGGTTGCGATCAGTTCACTGTACGCACGGTACGCCTGATCGTACTGTCCCAGGGCCTCCATTTCGATCGCATCCCGTAGCCGCGGATTACTATCCAGCTTGTCGCCAAAGATTCCTGCCACGGCGTCGTGCTCCCGGAGCGTATGGTAGAGGGAAGAAAGTTGCAACCAATGATCCGCCTCGGATGACGCATGAGAACCACCGGCCCTTACCGATTGCTCGTCAAACTCCGAACCGTCGGTAAGCTTGCCTTCCACGTAAAGCACACCCATTGTGAGCATGTTGGACACGCCCGCCACCGAGGCAACGTTCCGCGGGGACAACGTTAATCTTCCCGATGCCTTCCCGAGGCTCAACTCGATCAAACTCCCGAACAGGTTCGGATCGCACGCTTTCGTCGACTCGAGAATGTGCTGCAGCGAGCGATCGAGACGTTGAACAAATCGATCCCACTCGACGCGAGGTCCAGGTTGCTCTCCGGTCAGATCGTCCGCGATCCCGTTGAAGATGGCCACAAACGTTTGCCTTGCACATGCGGCATCACGACGGCAGAGCGCTTGCAACGGCAACAGAAATGCCAAGAGGTTAATCTGCAGATCGGGATAATCGGCGAGCCGATACCGACGGTACAGGGTCACCCGGGAACTACCCGCGCGGCGCTGTTCGGTACGTTTCCGCTGGGTAGAATAATGACGACCCACGGCCCACGATGTCTGTCGCTGCCTGTTCGCTTCACTATCCTTAAGAATTCTTTTCCGTAAACGCTCAAACGTACGCTCTTCCATGTTGGGAACCTGCTCCTCCTCCGGGGTGAATCCTCCTCCTGCCTTCCTTTGCGATCTGCGATCGAGCTGCAACGAGCTGGCCTCGAACAGGAGCGAGTTTTGTGTTGGCAACGCAAACGAATCCCCTGCTAGGGTGTATCTCGTTGGATCCTGCGTCGGCTCGAACTCGGAGTTGTCCGTTTCGACACCGGAAAACTGTGTAGCTTTTATCATCTGCTCCATCTGCGACCCGCGGCCAGTTATGTACGTTTGCAGCTGACGCTGGGAAGAAGTTTCCGCAAACAGTGGTGTGAGGACGGTGGCCGAATGGCGCTGCCGACTACCCGTCTCGATGGTATACTCACGGAACTTTACGTCCGTACTGATGTACTCATGCAGAAACAGCCGATCCTTGGACTCCCGGCAGCGAATAGCAGGATCGAACAGTAGCGCCACTGCACTGCCAAGGAACTCCGCCTCAATCGAGGGATCATATAGTTCGGTGAGAAGATACAGGAACCGCTCCCTGACATCTTCCGGGAGTTTCCCACTTTCCATAAGATATTCCAAAACACGTGTACGTACGGAAGACACCAAAGTCGAGTCGGTGGTAGTGTCGTCCGTTTCACATAACCCCTGCAGCAGGTACTTCCACACCGCTTGACGCTTTTCGTCGGACAACTCGCCGGCACGATGTTGGTGAATGTAGATCAATATCTCGTACGCAACGGCACGGGACGCAGGTTGGGTAGTGCGCTGCGTTGCCACCCCACCAACAGGGTCGATTAACTGCTGGATTTCCTGCAGCTCATCGACCAGCACCGGAAGGGCACGATTGAGCAGATGCAGTGTGGTCAACTGAAGATCGGCATCGCGCAACAACTGCGCCAAATCCAACGAAACAAGTTCCCGGTACAGCTCATTGCGGAATCGTTCGATACGTCCACCAAGCAGTAGCTCCAAACCTATCCGTTTTTCCGCAGCGCTTGCCGTGGGAATGCGGAAGCTCACGATCGAAAGAAACGGATCGGCAATGGACGGGAACCCTTTGCTGATTTCGTACACAATTTCGAGAAACTTTCGCCCCTGCCCGCGATTAATATTGGACAGCAGGTTAATGCAGCACGTAAGAAAGTCCTCCCCATCTGCGCCTTGGCTGCCTGCCGGTTCCTGCTGATCTTCCGGCACACCGGCGGGGTAGAGACGTGCAAGGCAGAGCCCAAGCAGTTGAGCGGCCGGTTTGTAGATAGTGTTGTTGGGCGCATCTAAGCATTCCAGAACCGCACGAAGATAGTCCTCTCGGTTGCTTTCGCTCCAGGGTACGAGACGGCCGCCACCGTTTATAAGCACGATAGTGCTCAGCTGTATGCCAGCGGCCAGTTCAAACTGGGACCGGTCTTCCGACTGAGAAGAACCAACGTCCCGGTTTGTGACCATTACGAAGAGAAGCTCTGTCGGAATGGTTAGCACATCGTGCCACTGTTGAATGAGCGCTCTGATCAACTCTAAGTTCAATCGAAACACCTGCTGACGTACGCTACTGCCCAGCTGTTGGCAGCAATGCTTCATAAGGAAGCGCAACAGTGCGCTGGCCAACGAGGCACTTTCATCCACGACCCCGGGTGCTGGCAAAGGAGGTCTGCGTGTGCTCCACTCCAAGATAAGCGCGATCAGATCCGTTACGAGTGTGTTTAACCCGTTGAATATTTGGCCATCCACAATCAGTTGCATCAGCGGAGCAAGTAGAAGGGCTGCGTGGTTCGTCAACTCCCGGCGACAATTGTCGATCACCTTGGCGAGAAACAGGCGTACGTTTTTGGGTTGCCCTGGATCGATAAGAGAATCCACAATGAAGCGTACGATCGGCTCAGTTGTGATACCGGCGGTGGCCATATGCCGAATGCACCCACAAACCGTAGCCATCACTTCATGATCGTTAATTTTCGACCGTTCCAGTGACACACGGGACAGGGTACCTTTCTGACGCTTGGAAAGTTCGGTAGCTTCGCGCAGGGCAACTTCACGGGCCGAAAGCATCACTGAGTTGTTCAAATCGAACCGGGACACCTGCTGACTGAGGGACGATTCGGCCACCACCGAATCCAGGCCCCGATCGGAGCGGGTAGTAGCGTCAAGATCTTCGCGTCGTATGGCGACCCGCTTCTCAATGATCCGTGGCGTTTCGTCGAACTCCTGGCCCGACTCGAGGTAAGTCGCATCGTTGCTGCAATGGATCAGAAGGCGCCAGAGGAACTCACCCTTGTCGCGCGTTTCCCGGAAGATCAGCACCGAGTACATGCGAGCGTTGTCGTTGGTGTTGGAGATCAGCGCCACTAGGGCGCGGTAGGCCGCACACTGGAACTGGCGGTAGAGTTCTGCCACCTTAGGATCCTCCGTGCGGAACGGTATCGCACGCACGTTGTATGCCCGTTTGCTAAAGTCTCCTATCAACCGCTTAGCCCGTACCGGTTCTCCCGTTCCCGCCTCATAGAGTTCACCCGCGACGGTACAGTTCTCCGCCAGCAGCATAGTCTTGGGTAGTAGGGCGGCGTACTGCTCCACCAAACGGAACGCGGCCGCTCGATCAACCAACGCATGCTCCAGATCCCATCCCGAGCGCCCAAGCAGCTCCACGTTCGCCATTTCCGAGATGGAGCGGATATTTCGTCTATAAAACGCCGTGATCGTATCGTAGCTGCAACGCCACAGACCCGTACAGAGGTACCGCTTCAGCACGGTCGCCCTCACGGTGGGTGCGTATGAATGGTTCTCAAACAGGGTCCAAATCTCCTGCAACCGGCTGCACTGCATGTCGGTGGTTTGTCCACCGAAGAAGCGCTCGATCGCGTCCCGTACTTGCCGCTCGGCCACGTTTCCCTCGCCATCCGGTGCCGTCATCTGAATGATGGCGCGCAACAGTAGCGGCGAGCAGGACACAACGAGCGCATCGAGCAGACGCTCGAGACAGTTGATGAATTCGGCCCGCTGCGGGCTGTTCGGGGAAAACTCGGTCGAACGGAGAGGAAAGTGTGTCGTCTGGAGCACCTCCAGTGCGTCCTCGAGTGGTCCGCTGCCCTGAGCATCGCTTCGTTCCTCCGCGCTCAGTAGGGTCGGCAGCAGTACGATCGCTTTGGATTTCAGTGCGATCGGATTACTGGCAGTGCCGAGCAGCTCAATAATCCACCGTTCGTAGGTCGGACCCGTTTTGGTGGAAATTTCGTGTAGCGGAAATGGGCACACCATGGCCACATTGCCCATCAGCTCGATCAGCTGTAGATCGACCTCGCCGAAACGATTCGCTTGCGCCCGCGAACACTTGTAAATACAATCCCAACCGAGCAGTATCGCTTCCGTCAGCTTTCGCAACCGTTCTCCCTCGCCAGGGTGCGTTCGGTAGAGGTATTCCATCAACCCGCACAGGAATTGTACGATAGCGAGAAAGTTGTCCACGATGAGCGTATCGAGAAGGGCGGCCATGCACGCGGACGGATTGGCAAGAAACAGACCGAATATAGCCGGTCCAAAGCAACTAACAAAGTGCTGCCCGTGGCGAATGTTGGGCTGCAGTTTGACACAGTTCAAGCTGTACTGGACGGTGCGGTTTAGGAGGGTCTCGTCGACACGATCACCGCCGACGGTCGACAAACCGAAAAGGGCCTGCAGCAAGCCCGTTCCCCAGCGGGCGGCAGAAGGAGCCAGCATGACCCTCGCACCGTTTTGTGCGATGTTTTTGTAGCAAGCGTCCAACAGTTTGTGGGCTACTTTATGAAGTCGCTCCTGGTAATCGTACATTAAAGCCTTTGATCCATCCACGGACTGCTGCTGGAGCTTCGCAATGAACAGTAGTCCTTTCACGTTCTTTTGGTCAGTCTCACCAATGGTCCGTTGAAGTAGAAGGGCATCTATGCGATCACTAAAACCTTCGGCCAGAGCAAGTACTTTTTCCGAAAGTTCGCGCGCAAAACTTGACTGGCGATTGGTTAGCTGTAGAACTAGTGCTTCCAGGAGCTTCCAAAGTCGTCGATCCGCGTCAAGTTCGTGGTACGCAGGGACACTGCAATCCAATCCAAACTGCTGAGACTCGAACAGAAGCTTCAAAATAAACCCAACGGTCGAGTGATCCTCCATCAAATCGATAACCATTCGATCTTCAGAGAATCCACCCTCGGTGTTTGCGCTGTCCAGTACTATCGCCAATAGTTCGACAATCTGAACCACCAGGGCCGCCTTCAGTGCGTCGTAGCGTACCAGTTTGTCCGCGTTCATTCGTAGCTTGGGACTGCTGGCTGAATCCACCTCCATCGAATGATCCAGATTGACCAGATCGAGCAGTTCTTGCATGGTTGCGTGGACGAGTGTTCGTAGAAAGTACTGTACCACCGGAAGTACCCGCGTTAGTAGCTGCCGGGACGTTTCCTCCGGAAGAAGCTTTTCCTGCAGCAACCAACAGATTATGTCCAGCGTCGCGAGGAAGTACTCCAGCCAAAGATGCACGTCGTTGACAGGTGAGCGTGCCATCGTGCGTTCCCGCAGGATCTCTAAGGTCGGTGTCTGGCCGCAACCCTGCACGATACCACTGTGAAGGCAGACAGCATCAACCAGCTCGGGAGTGTAATATTTTTGCAGAAACTCCACTCCATTCGTCACGTCCCTCACGGCAGCGGCAAGGCGTGGAAAAAGTTGCATACATTTGCGCCTGTAAACCCGCTGTCGGGCAGCACACTGACGGAACAACCAGCAGACGAGATGCTGAAGCTCACCACCACCGATCGCCGGTGGAACGATCTGACGGAGGTCTTTCAGTGTTGGATCCACGTCCTGTCCATTGAAGAGTACACGACGCTGCTCGAGTATCTTGACCGCGTGGTCCAGGGCCAGCTCAAACTGTGCTAACCCTCCACCACCTGATCCCTCCGACACTCCTTGCTGCTCTTCGGTCATGCAGAATCCGACCGCCAGTGCATGGGTAAGCTCGAACCAATATCGCACCAGATGGCCGTCGTCCTGGGCGAGCAGCCGGAAGAGGTTGTTGAACGCCAGCGCGGCCCCATAGCGACGCGAAGTGTCCGACTCGAGGGCATACGTTTTTAGCGCCTCCAGAAGCGTGCGCTTGGCCTTCATACGATCGTCGAGCGAACGAGAAGTGCCACTCTGGCGGTTGGTCCACTGCAGAAACTCACGCAAACCCCGAACGGCTAGATCCCGGATGGCAGTGTTCTGCGCGTTCGAAGTGGCATTCAGCAGGCAGTCCAGTAGGACGCTCGTTCCCTGCTGGCTAAGCTTCGACGGTTGCGTCAGGTAGTGGATGATTTGGAAGAGCAACGGTTCGAACATTTGACACACCGCCAGGTCGGTGTCGCAACTGAGCCGCAGCATATGGCGGCATAGCTGTGACCTGCAATGTGAAGAAACAAACTTCATTGATGAAATTGAGGACATAATGGATTCCTGTACTTATATAGTACCTGCCCTTCAGTAATTGATGGCAGAAGTTAAAATGATTGCCTTATGAAATAGTTGTTAGTTGTTCTGGGAAAGTTTCCCTGGTTATGGATCGTCAAAAACGATTTCCAATGTGCACCCAATTCCAAATAGCTTACATTATTTGGAGAGTCATAATCATATAGTTTAGTGTCTTGAATTGTTGAATACTCAGAAATTGTTGCCTCCGAATAAAGATGAGTCTAACACATCGTTGGCTTTGTTGGCTGGTCGTGGAAATGCTGCAGTCCCTCATCTACCACGGAAACCCAATATTGGTTGTAAATTGCATGTGCTTGAAGCCGACACAACGGTGGGACAAGCTGACCGCATTTAACACTTCCTTGAAGTTACTCACCATAAAGCAGAACAACCTGGGACACAACCCATTCAACGGTTTCCCAAACATAAGCCAGATGGGCCAGTGCCTCGAGCTTCACGTGAGTTTCCGTGCCCATACGTTCAACGTCACTCTTAGCTGCGTCAATGTGTCCGTACCACAGACGGCCGCCGACGACAGAAAAAGTAAACTTGCCTTACTCTCGTCCTTAGACTACTTTTACGAAAACGAGGGTTTTATAGTCCTGAATGGGTGCTATTACTACAACAAAACGCAATGGAACAACGGAAGGCTAATGGCGGCTCCCGTGGCCGATTTTGAAAGACTTCATTCCGTATTAACAAACCGTACAAACCGAACGCTTTTCGACAACTATGAATTCGACTATCAGTTCATCTCCTATGACGATCCATGTACGTGTAATTTTCGCAACGTGTTTTTGCTTAAAACGGGCGAAACTCTGCATCCGGCACAAAACGAACAGTTTCTACCACCTTACGCCAAAATTGCGGTGTACGTTGCGATTCTACTTGTCTGTATGGTTGTAGCTGTTACGATGTTGAAATAAAATGACTCTATACACGAAAGAAGAAGACTTTTCCTACGACCATGCGTTTGTTGCGGCATTGATGCCCACTGTAGAAAGATTTAGATCGATTTTGAATCAAAAGTAGATTTCCAATATGTTTCGATTTCACTATGAAAGATAATAACATCTAATGGAATAATTGCACTGGAAAAAGTTTATCCACTTTCGAATCATTTGTAGCTTTCTGATGTGCCATTCATTATCTCTCTCGTAACGTATCGACAATGGATAGTTATTCCATTCCAAGTGTGTTCTTTGAAAAGAAGAGTGTCTTTAGTACATACACCACGCTCATAGCCAACGATACATCGAACGATGCGTCATCACCTCCGGTGGCTTGTTCTTGTATACTTGCTGCATCATCTTCCGCGAGGACAATTCGTGCTACTCGAAAACCACGTGTGTTATGCGCCCACTTTTGAGTGGGATAATTTGGACGAGTTTAACAGCACCCTGAAGCTCCTCGCGATTAAACCGGACAACAAGGGTCGCAGCCCGTTTAACAGCTTCCCCAACATAACTCAGCTGGGTCGGTGCCTTGAGCTGCATCTGGGATTTCGCAACCGTGTATTCAACATCACCCTGACGTGCGTCAACGGGTCCGTGCCGTGGGTTAACGATGGGGGCGAGGAAAGCGAACTGACTACAGCGTCCCAGATCGTCTATTTGAAATCCGATGTTGGATTCATTTTCGTAATGGGTTGCTACATGTATAACACAACGCTTTCGCGCATCGGAGAACTAGTGGCCGCGTCTATTTCTGACTTCCATAGGCTGAGACCTAAATTAAACCAAACGAAGTACTTAGATTTAAAATTTAAAGAAGACATTTCCTACGATCACGCGTGTAATTGTAATTATCGACATGAGTTCTTAATAAATACGACTCAAAGATCGCGGTCGAAACGAAATGTATTAACTCCCACATCGCGTATTGGAATTGGTGCGTTTGTTGGGTTTGTTCTTTTTGCCTTATGTATATTGGTGAAGTTGATTAAAAGCAAATAAAAAGCATAAGATAGCATAATATGATGAAAAGTAAATAAAAATATAATAAACCTATAAGAGTCAGGTAGTATCATTTTGTTCTCGCACAGAACCGTTCCATCCAGTTTTGTTTCAAGTCGCTGCTGGTGTCTTTTCTGGACATTATAGTGTGGTTTGCAGAGTTTCTCCATCAAAATAGCACCAGGACGTCTCGCAAGTCTTTAAAACATAGCCCGTGCTTCGAACATTGATTCGATTTCACCTTCAATTAAAACTGTTAAACTTGAGGTTCTTCTTTTTTACATCCTCTTTCCCCTTCGCTATTTCAAAGACTCCAACTATTCCCAGTCCTTCATCATGTACCCTTTCATCCTTTTAACCATTATTATCTAATGCGCTCTTATCACTAAACATTTTTCTAGAAATTTATATTCTCGATAGACTATTTCACGGTGTAGCGCTTTAAAATACATGTGCTTTCGTCTATTTGTAACGAACTGGTATACAAATTGGTGAATGTAATGCCGATAATGCATGATGGACATGTGTGTCATAATCTCGTTGATTACCAATGTGGGTGTGATTTTACTTATAAAGCTATTTTTTTCACAAGAAAACACATAAAAGAAGCATAAAGTGCTAGCATTTGTTTTCGATTCATGTAACTTGATGGTTATTGTGCGACAACCGTATGCTCAAAAAAACGTAATCGATCATTGCATGTACTCAGAATATATAAAAGGGTACCGAACACCATTAGCAATCAGTATAAGTAAACCCTGTGTTAAAAATGTCTAAAAGCCACCAATGGCTAGCTGTACTAATCCAACTGTCCTTCATCGTGCCAGGACACTATCCATTATATATCGATAACAACAGTTGTTTTTCGCCCTCAATCGACTGGTACAACCTAATCGAGTTTAATAGCACCTTGAAACTACTCTCGATGGTTCCGGATAACGAGGGTCACAGCCCGTTCAACAGCTTTCCCAACATGACCCAGATGGGTCAGTGTCTTGAGCTGCATCTAGCGCTTCGTGACCATATATTCAACATTACTCTAACTTGCACCGGTTGGTCCGTTCTGACGACACGGGGAGATGAGGCTGAAGGTGAACTGGCCGCACTGTCGGTTATCGATTTCTGGACAATGGCCGGCGGGTACGTAGTAATAAAAGGTTGCCTCAAATATAATTCATCAACAAATCTTGTTGGGGAGCTGATAGCGGGACCAACGACTTCAGATTTCGCACAGATTAAAAATAGGTTGTACATTCTCGGGTATTCCGAAGGTGAGTCGGTTTTGAGACAGCCCATTTCGGACTATCACCCGTGTACATGCAATTATCGCAAACAATTCTTGTTTAACACCGCCAGCACTCACGTACTAGTAAAAGACGTATTCTACCTACCATCGACAGTTACCATTGTAGTGTCTGCAGTCCTTATGATGATTCTTTTGTGTTTAGTTTTGAATACAATTTTCTACAAATAAATGCATCTTATTTCTGCTAAACAGAGTACATTATTTCTATTCTCACCACCCAAGTAACTCACCATAATCCGTGCAGCTGATCCTGATAGTGAATACCGAGCAGGTAGAGGACCAGGGTGTGCAGTAGCTCGCATGCAGCCAATTTTGTCGCTCGATCGCTCGACTCCACGGCTAACAGACAGACGCGGCCGATGATGCTGTCCAGCTTGACACAAGGACGCGATCCACTGGCGCACAGTAGCCTCAGCTCGATCGATCGCTCACTGTCCGCATCCCAGCGAACTAGCGAAGGTTCCTCCACCGCCAGCAGTGCGCCACCAATAGGACCGTCTTCCGGAACCATCCAGCAGCACTCGTTCGGTTGTAATTCACCCAGGAAGTGTAGTACGCGCATCTGAAACGCTACCAGTTCACTCATCTCCATATACTGCTCAATACGGTGCTGCTGTTTGATCCGTTCGATTCGTCCCGGGGTCAAGTTTGCTGTCCTTTGGCGTTTGAATTTGGCCAGCCGTAAACTGACCGCAGCCGATTGCGTCGAGTCACGCGCCTGCAGGTACGGTTCAAGCATGGGCAACACCTGGCGCAGAAGGGACTCTCGTTGGTCTGGGCGCACCGGGGGTTCATTGAAGTGCACAATCCGCTCAAGACAGCCGAGCCCGATCCGAGCGATCGAAAGTAAACCGCGACCCAAACGGAAGGTTATCTGAAAAACGGCCACCATCGGGGGTTGCTGACGCTTTTGTTGATCATCAAGGAAAGCCATCAGCAAGCGGGCGGGCGTGTTCAGTACGAACCGAAGGCAGGCCAATTGCAGCTCCCCGGTAGCCTGCAGGGCCGAACGGATTGTGCTCTCAAGGTAGAAAACCAGCAACATCCCGTGCTGTGTCTCGCGATCATTTGTGCGAGTAAAATATCCTATCGACTCTGCAGTCTCAAGTCCCATCTCGATCAACTTTACGAAACCACTGACCAGCGGATGCCGTAGTGATAGCTTAACGAACTGCTCAAAGTATCGCCGAATCCATTCGACGAACATCTCGCGGACTGCGGTTCGAACGCTAAACATTACTTCCCGATATAGATCAACAAGGTTGAGGAAGATGTGAAAATCCTTCGGTTTGTTCGGGATCAGATCGAGGTTGGGATCACAGAAAAACAACTCACGTTGCTTGCCGAGCTCGTCACGGAAGCTTCGTTTTCGCGTCGATAGATCCAGCTTTTCGACAATAACAAACAATGTACGCATGAGGGTGCTATAGATGGCGCGCGATAACGTTGCATCCTCCATAGGACTTTGGTCGACGTTTTTGTTGCATTTTTCCAACAATCCTTGCCAGAGCGGGAGATAGGCTTTGTACGTCACTAGCTCCCGTTTCCAATCGTATGGGCGGGAAGTATCGTTTCCGGTGGAAGGAGCCGATTGATCGTAAGGAAGGGAATGCGTACAGCTCCAAATTATTCCCTGGAGAAACACATTGTCGAGCAGGTGCTCTAGGGCGTTTCCTCCGAGCTTGCCGATGTTCTCCAGCGTACACAGTAGCGACTTCACGATCAGCTCGTGATGTACGGAAGGTAGGTGGTAAAAATCTCGTATTAATGCAACAAGCATCGTTTGTACAGAAGCAAGCTGAACCGTGCTAATCTCGAGGGCGTGTGTCATTATTTCCGACAGTGCCTGCATAAAGTCGGGCAAATATTCCAGCATATCACCTGCCGAAGGACGACCGCAGATACCCTCAATACGATCCAACACGTCCGTCAGTAGATCGTTGAGTGATACACTGGAACCGGACACACGACGGCACGGCCCGGCCATGATACCGAACCCTCGGATTGCGATACGCATCTCCCAGCGCTCGGTCGAGGTGGAGTTTAGTAATTTCCGATAATACGCCAGGTATTGGTTTAATACGTCCTTCGTCCGTGGGCATTCACGCTGGCTTTCGGAAACACTTTCCGGATACGATAGTACCCGTGCTACTTCCCGATGAAACGCGTACAAGGCCGTTAGGGCAACTTGTCGATCGTCCCGATTCGATGATTTAATCCACCTCCCGGCCAAAACCGTCTGCCAGTGGACGTGATCTTCGTATAGGTACATAGTAAACAGTTGGCTGTGGTCCGCCAGCAGCTGCAGTGCATTTCTAAACACGATTCGTTCCGAACGACTCTCGTCGCAGATAGAAAGTTTCTTCACCAGCAGATACAACCGTTGGCGCATTTCCTTATCCTCATGAGAGGGGGCGAAATGAAACAGGAACATATCCAACCCTCTTATAGCACCCGCTAGCGACACCAGCGAGGGATAGTTTTCCTCCAGCAGCTGACTTTCGGCGGTGCTTAGGAACGCATCACGAAGCCGGTCCGGCTCGGTGACGCATTCCGGAAAGTGCTTCGCCAGCTGGCCCAATAGTTCGTACATGTTCTGTTGAAAACGATTCGGTAGCTTGCGGTGCTGGAACACCTCAAGCAGCTCTTCCACCAGCAGTCCGAGACGTTCGTAGCTATCCTTTTGAAGACTTCCATACGCGATGCCGTCCTGCAGAACCAAAGTAGCCAGCTCCCTTTCCCGGGCCGTCACGGCCGATGATTGAATGAAACGCAACGTTATTGATACGATGGAACCCATCCATTTGCGCAGCAGTGCGGAGTGCTTTTCGATCATCTTGCGAAACAGTTCGAAAACATCTTCATTTACCTTCGCCAATTGTTTCGCGTTGCTAAACGAACGTTGCAGAAACGCGATTAGACTATTCGGTGCGTCTAATAAGCATTCCAAGGCGTATTCTACAATTGAAAAATGTCGCTTTTTAATATATTGAACAGGAAATACATCGAGTGTTTGGCGGGAACTGTTCTTACCGGTTTCAGCTTGGCTTTCAGTTGTCGTTTCCACTATCAGCTGGGTGATGCTAGCAATGACACTGCGTGCTCTGGGGACCTGCTGTGTATCCAAGCAGGACTTCAATTGTCCCAAACAGGAACGGAGTTCGGTAGACATAATTCCGTTGTAATCTTTCACACATAATTCTTAAACATTCGAATGCATTCTTGATGCTTCTTGGACGACGGATTTCGAACCGATATGATGCCTAAAGAAACGCAATAACACAGGGATAGCCACCCAAGCTAGTTTTGACGTTTGGTTAGAAATCAAAAGAGGTGGTTTATTCCGGCCGGTTGTGTGCACGCTTCTTTGCGGTTTTAATCAAATAAACTGAATTCAACCACATCTTTTGTAAAACGACTCGTATCGTGTCTAATTATGGACGATGCGTCAACAAGTATAAACCGAATCAAATCAAGCTTGAATCGAATTAAATTGAGTCCGATATGAATCACATCTGACTCGATTCCATCAAATGGGATCGACTCTTTTGCAAACACTACACCGGAGTGGAACTCGCGCAAAAAACAGGTGGACTTGTTGAAACAAACCAGGAACAGCCAGGAAGTGTTTTTCCCCATTCAATCGATTTATCGGTGCTGTTATCCTGTCGCATCCCGTGCTGACGTGTTGACGTGTCGGGGCGCACACTCATTCCGTCGTTTTATGACTTTCATCGTCAGTCGTTCGGCATCCTCGACCCTGCACCTTCTCAAAAACTGCTGGTCACCGATTATCGGGAGACAACAACGCTTCGTGCAAACGTTAGACCGCGCGAAACTTATCGCCAAGCCTCCAGGTCAGTGGCAAGGAAGAACTGCATCAACCCTAGTTCGAACGTTCGTAACATCCGGCGTCAGCATGAGCAAACCAAAGGTAGTATTTGTCCTTGGACCGCCCGGCTCTGGCAAGGGTACACAGTGTGAGAAAATTGTGAAGGAATTTGGCTACACGCACCTTTCCGCCGGCGATCTGCTGCGTGAGGAACGCAACCGCGTGGGGTCGGAGTACGGGGCACTGATCGAGGACAACATCAAGAATGGACGAATCGTACCGGTGGAGATTACCTGCGCCCTGCTGGAGAACGCCATGAACAAAACCAAAGAGGTAGGGAATAGTGTGCAGGGCAATAATTAGCACAGCCAAAGGCTAAATTAGGTAATGTCAATTAAGAAGGTGTTTGATGCCATGAAGAACATTTAGAATGTATTCTTCTTAATCGAGTTGGTGCTTTTGATAAGAAAATACTTAACAGGGGAGAGGTGTTTCATTCGCTTATCCCTTACGTGCAACATTGTTACACAATCAACCGCGTTATTATCGAAACCAGACAATCGGAATTAGTGATGGCCTCGGTGGGGGTTAAATTGTATGTTCTCAAGTTCAAGTCACGCACTCACGCACTTTTACGCAACCCGAAGAAGGAAGAGATATTTTTAGAACCCAAACACCACGCGCAACACAACCAAAAGCACCAGGGTGTTCGATGTTTTAATAATAAGAATACTTTCATTCATTGATTTTGTTTTTCTTTGAAATCCCAACACGCACAGGCCACCGGTAACGATCGATTCCTGATCGATGGCTTCCCACGGAACGAGGACAACCTGCAGGGATGGACGAGTAAGATGTCGGACAAGGTCGAGCAGCAGTTTGTGCTGTTCTTCGAGTGTTCCGAGCAGCAGTGCACCGAGCGATGCCTGAAGCGCGGCGAAAGCAGTGGCCGCTCGGACGATAACGCGGAAAGTTTGAAGAAACGCTTCAACACCTACATCAACGATACTGTCGGCATTATCAAGCACTACGAGGAGCAGCAGCTGGTGAAGAAGATTGACGCCAGCGCCGACGCGGACACGGTATTTGAGCGTGTCAAAGCGATTTTTGCGGAGCAGAAGTAAGATGCCAACGGTAGCGAGGATAGCGGCTCCCATCCGTTTCGACGTTTGACCATTTTGCAAAGAGCTGTTTGTTTGGTGTTCCGGAAGCAATACGTCCTCCTCTTTTCGTTCGTTCCAAACGGCTTGGATTTGAAAGCAACGAAGGGTTTCAACGAGACCGCCAACATTCCTTATAGAGTCGATGAAGTTAAAAAACAAGCATAACAAAAAAATCAATCGCTGCAACTCCCTGTCCCTGCCTTCGTTTTTTCCGTCGCATGAACAACCACTTACTGACTACAGTATTTAGCAGCTGTCTACGGAACACTTTGGTTTTTCGTTTTTACAACCCCTTAGTAATAGATGTAGAAGGAAAAATAGTCAACGATGGGGAAAATTAAAGAACCCCTCACGTGTAGAGAGTAAATGTTACTGCATTTATAACCGTTTTCTGCCAGCTGATTAGATTCCGACGCACTGAAATGATTCGCTAACGCCTTGCTCGAGGTGGTGGAACTGGTTCCCTTAAGTCCTTCGTAGTCATCCCTCTGTCCTTACGGTGGCCGTTATCTCGGTGAATTTAAACGAATTGAAAGAGGATAATAAATACCTTAAATGTTAACGTATGTACGCGGTGGACAGTGGGTTAAGTTGAGAGAAACAATGATTGAATTTTTTAAACGGTTAAAGTCACATAAAAAATAACCATTGCTTTATTAAACTAAACAAAATATATTACAACAAATCATTTACAAATATTTCCCTACGTTTCATCCAGTGGCTCGATTTAGGATGAATAGATGACGAAACTGTTGCAACTTTGCTTTCGTTATGACTGCACTCACCAGTAACCGCTCGGCGTTAGTTGGGTCGGCCGCTGTTTCAGTAACGGCCGCATGCTTGTACAACCATGCCACCTCCTGACCACCCATCGGAACCTTTATTACCATCCGCTGCCGGCCTGTCACCTGGAGTACTTTGCGTTCCACCTCCAGCAGAAGCTCGTGAATTCCGTGCAGCGTTTTAGAGGAAACAAGATGTAATCGACCGTTCGGGGTTTCGTCATCAGCTCCAGTTATCACCTCCTGCCGATCTTCCACCAAATCAACCTTATTACCCACGTTGATAACCCTCTCCGGGGCTAGCGATTGCTCACCGTTGCGCATCAATGTGCGCAAGGTTCGCTCCACGTGGGCCTTCTGTTCGGTGCAATTTTCGTGTGCCAAATCCTGCACGTGCACGATCACATCCGCCAGCATAGCGTCCTCGAGGGTCGCTACGAAACACTCAATCAACCCGGTAGGAATATCGGCCATAAAACCAACCGTGTCCATGTACAGCACCTCAAGCTTGCACGGTAATAAACCGGCGTGGGCCGTTACGTCCAGGGTGGCAAATAGTTGATCTCGCGGTTGCAAATTTTGCTCCTCCGTAAGCGCTTTTATGAGAGAAGTTTTGCCCGCATTGGTGTACCCTACTACGGCCACGACGGGGAAATTTTTCTGCCTCCGTCGGTTTCGTAGCAACTCCCGGTGTGAATGTATCATCGCCAGTTCGTGACGAAGCTTGCGTTCACGCAGTTGTAGCATCTGGCGCTGCGAATCGCTGAGGAATATGCGGCCTGAGCCCTTGGATGATCCTTCCTGATCTTTAACCTGCGACCAGATGTAGGGGAGCTCGGCTAGGGCCACCTGTAGCTTTGCCTCCATGCTGACAGCGTGTAGGCGAAGGATTTGTACGACGATCGAGTAGCGATCCATGACTGGTAGCCGAAAAGCTTGCTCGAGCGTTTGCTTCTGTCCGTAGGAAAGTGTTCCTTTGCTAATGAAAACACATGTCAGTGGTGTTCCCGCTTCTTGTCTTGCTCTTAACGTTTCTTTAAGCTCCTCCAGCTTTCCAGTCCCAAACAGTTGCCTCTTGTCCAGCGTTTCGACTGGAATTTTCAAGCTTAGTTCGATGTTCCACTTGGGCAGCGAACGAACGAGCGCTTCCGCTTCCTGCAGCAACAACTCTGGTGCGGTGGGGCTTTTTCGTGGTCCCCACTTAATGTATGGTTGTATGATGGCTACGTGTTGAACGTTTTGGATGCGTTTCGTTACGTGCATTGCACTGGAGGCAACTGAATCGTACTCTCGATCATCGATCAGCTCTGAACGTTCGATTGATTCCTCTGGAAAACCTTCGGCCGTGTTTTCCTGACTGTTGTTGTTGATCGCTTTATGTCGCTGCCCCGCCACCTTGCCTCCTTTGTACTTGCTTGAGTCGGTGTATTTTCGGCGATAAAAACAGAACTGTGTCACCTGCTGCCATTTGAGCAGATTATCGGTCGGGTTCTTCTTGATATAAAGTTGCTTTACGGTTTCTCCACCATTCCGTAGATCGACAGCACGGAATAGCATTCCGATTTTGCCCCTGGATAAACGGAACATTCTGTTGCTACCTCGCCCTGTTCTTTGGATTAAACTAACACTTCCTTCGGCGCTACACCTTCCGGTGCCGCCGTATCAAGAGTTTCCTGTAGCACACTGTACTTGTCCTCTACTGCCATCCAGCGTGCCTGGCAGGCACGCATGCGGTCCGACGTTACCTTGTACGATGCAACGGTGGAAACGATGGCCGCTACTAGAATGTTGCCCTTTTTCGTGTACGGCAGGTAACGCTGACCGACCTGCTGTAGGAAGTAAACGCCGGCGAACCCGAGTGAGAATGTCGCGAGCCCAGTAAACAAGGATCGCGTCGAACACTCGATGTACGAATCGAAACCGGGGTGCTTTTCACGCTGTTGGTCCTTCAGCAGGCGTATATCGTTCATTTCGGGATCGAAGTGCAGCCAAATGGTGCCAAACAGTTCTTGCTCTTACGCAATATCAGATGAAAGTGTTGTCTTTGGCTGCGGATTTGTTTTCTGTAGAAAATAAACACGCACAAAACGTGGGATACGGCAAAGTAACGATTGTGAAATCAAAATAAACCCGGTGATGCTTGACAGGAGCTGAAGATCAGCTGATGGGACGGAACGGCCGTGTGGATCTTTTCATGCTGATATTGTTGAAATAAAGAAACAGGTTTATTCATATAAATAATGAAAAAAATAAACCATTTTCCATCGTAACATGTGTAGCATAAATAATATATAAATAAATATTTTAAATAATTTTTACAAAGATGATTTTACACTTTTGCATAACTTATACTTTTTACTAGTAGTGTACCAACTGTCACTTGATGCCAACAATTCAACGTCATCCAAAATTGTAAACAATAACACGTCGCACCGTCCGGTTAGTTGCATTTTTAGTGATTTTAGTGAAAAATGGAAAATACCGCTACACTTAGGGCGGACAATGCGAACCTACGTAAAATTCAAGCGAAGCTGGTACAGTGGGAACTAAAGGAAAACCCCTTAGCGCCTCTCAGTACCGCACAGACCGATTTCATCAATCGTCTATCCGACTTGGCCACTGGGAATGTTGCACCAAATGGAGAGGTAAGTGAGAACCTTCGAAAGTTGGTCTATTATGTTTAAGGTTTGCTTGTCCTTTCCCAGACGCCGACAGACACGGTGGAAAAATCCAGCGAGCCAACGGAGGAGCTACCGGCATCGTTGGAACAGTTTAAACAATCCGCTTGCGTCATCGATTCAACGCAGAATTTTCTTTCCTGGTACAACTCGATCGATGCCGAAATTCTTGAACATTTCGACGATGTGTACCTGGAGTACTACGAACAGTTGCGATCCCGTGCTGGGGAGTGTGACCATATGCTGAAGGAAATCGACGTGTCGCTGGAATCGCTTGGCAAACTGACGCAGGAGTTTAACTTCGTTTCGGAGAAAACATCCTCCCTGCACGAGGCAAGTGAAAGCTTGCTCCAGGATCAAACGAAGCTTTCCGACACGGGTGAGGAAATACGGAAAAGGTTAAAGTATTTCACGCAAGCGGAAAGCATTTCCCAGCGGCTACACAATCCAACGTTTTCCGTTTCAAACGATACGTTTGTGGATATCCTTAACACTATCGACGATTGCATCGAGTATATGCGCGTAAATGTGAGTATGAAGGCGTTTATGGGTTTGATTTTTCTTTGCTAAAAAGATACACCTTTCTTCCGTAGCCTACGTTCAGCGAAGCATCGGCGTACAGTGTAAAGTATCGCACCTGTCTGGCTAAAGCGACGCAAATGATGAAAACGTACGTGACGAACATACTCTCGAATGCGACCGCGCAAGTGATGGCCCCGAAAGGATCCGGTGCACCCAAGTCCTTGGAGGCTCTCGAGCAACCGAAAGTGGGTGATCGTTCGGCTGAGGCAGCGTTTGCGCTGTTCTACGGAAAATTTCAAGCATCTTCATCTCGTGTGCAACGCATCACCGCCATGATCGAGGAGCGGCTCGATCGTAGCCCGGACTATGAGCAGTTGCTGGGGGAACTTCATCAGACCTATCTTACGCAGCGTGCGGCGGTAATGGCGGCGACTAGAAAAGCAAATTTGATTCACCCGTTTTAATCAAATTTGTTATTCTTTCTGTAGATAATGAGCACCGGAGTCGATCAGGCAATCAAAGATCTTGCCAAAAAGCATAAAGGTGATCACTGTGCGCTGGTGAGATCAGCCTGTGCCTTCATGGTGCACATATCCCAAGACGAACATCGTCTGTTTTATCAGTTTTTCGCCAAACCAAGTGGACAGTTGATGTGAGTATAAGCTATTATCCTATAAAGTTTCCCTTTTAAATCAACTTCAATTTCCCTAGCGGCTACATGGAAGGACTATGCACAATTCTTTACGACACACTTCGGCCGTATATTATCCGAATCGACCACCTGGAAACTTTGGCCGAGATCTGTAGTATACTAAAGGTGGAAATGTTGGACGAACACGTGACGTACAGTCGTAAGTAGTTTGGGCATTTCTCAAATGTTTACGATATAGTTAAAGATTTTCTTCCTTTTCCCTTTCTCGTAGCCGATTCTCTGGAAGCTTTCGCCAAGATTGTCTATCAACTGTTACAAGACGTACAGGAGCGCATCGGTTTTCGGGCACAAAACTACCTTGAGTCGGACATTCGAAATTATAAGCCATCGGCAGGTGACCTTGCCTATCCGGAAAAGCTTGAAATGATGGAAAGTATTGCCCTATCGCTGCAGGACAACAGTCACCATTATCATCACAATCCACATCAGCATCTGCGGAGGGCGGATTCGCGCAGTTCAATCACTTCCGGCGTATCGATGGATACTTCCCTCGATGCGACTGCGCCGACGGCCGAACACACGCTGAAGGTCCGTTCGGGCAATTCTCCGGCCGATCTGCACGGCATGTGGTACCCAACCGTGCGCCGTACGCTGGTGTGCCTTTCGCGGCTGTATCGCTGCATCGACAAGTCAATTTTCCAGAGCCTTTCCCAGCAAGCGCTAACGCACTGCATCCACAGCGTGTCGTCAGCGGCGGCCCAGATTGCCCAAAGCCGCACCACGATCGATGGCGAGCTGTTCGAGATCAAACATCTGCTGATCCTGCGCGAACAGATTGCCCCGTTCCGGGTAGATTTTACGGCGAAGGAAACGAGTCTCGATTTCAGCAAGGTGCGTACGGCGGCCTACGAACTGCTGCAGAAGCGAAAACAACTGTTTTCACTCGGATCGAACAATGCGCTGCTTGAGTTTCTGCTCGACGGTACGCCGCAGGTTCGCGAACAGTTGCTCGATTCGCGTAAGGATGTCGACCGACAGCTGAAGACGGTTTGCGAAACGTTCATTCGGGACGCGACGAAGCAGCTGGTCGGTCCGGTGTTAACGTTTATTGAATCCGCCCAAGGATACGTGAAAAATCAACCCAGTGCTGGAAAGTCAGGGGCTGCTGGTGCGGCGAGCGGAGGTGCAGTAGCGCAAAGTACGGGGATGGCACTACGCATGGCACCATTCGCGGCTCCGCAGCAGATTAGCTCCATCATACAGGAGTGCCTACGAAACATCAAATCAAAACTGTCCGGGCTACAGCGATCGATGCAGCTGTATCTGGCAAACAAGGACACGGAGTTTATTCTCTTCCGACCGATACGGGTAAGCACGGGCGAATCGTTTCCCACACCTTTGGAGAAGCTAATACTGTTCCGTTTCACCCCATAGAACAACATCATCGGTGCGTTTGTCAAACTGGAACAGATACTTCTCCTCAATGCGTACACGAAAGATGACCTTACCATCGTTAGCTGCCCTTCTGCGGAGCAGATTTCGGTGCTTCTTTCGAGTGTCAACCTGGCCGGTTCAGGCACGAGCGATCCGACGGTGGCAGCCTTTGGCAAAACGCAAACGACTGATGCACAGCGTAAGATCAGTACGTCATCGATCAGCAGTGCTGGAAGCACGAAGGCACCGATCGAAAAAAAGGTTAGCTTTGATAGTGGAGCGAACACGGTGGTAGAAATCGAAAGGATTGAGGTTGTAGGAGAGTCCCTCGGGGAAACGGAGATAGAGCAAGGAAAAGAGGTTTTGGTGGCGGACCAAGATAGTTTAGTTGGCGAAAAAAACGCAGAAGCTAAAAGTATTGGCGTCGAAGCGGAGCGAGCTTAGATAAATTTAATATTCCAAATGTAGAGTTATCTGCTATACAACGGTACGATTTAACACGTTTAATCGGTTTAATTTACATCCTATCGAGATGCACTTTTAATGTTATCCCAAATAATTTAGGAATAAAACAGTAAAAACGGTTAAAATAAATATAATAGCTCTACTGTTTGTGTCCCGACTCGCCCCATTTCTCTGGTTCGTAAACATGACCTGGTAAGACCATTTTTCTGCCTCTGGAGTGTGTTAAATTAAAACTTGAACGGTTGATAAAATCATACATTTTTATTCGTTCCATATTCGCCGTTCATTCTTTTTTTCCACTTCGTGAAGTTACAGATCTTCCTTGATTGGAATAGCTTAACCAGGTTGCAACCGTCTTTTTGAATCGGCCATACTGATTCCAATTTGACTTTTTGGATAATAAACTGTTTGCAGTTGGTTGGTTGAGGAATATCGAAACAGTTACTTTTACTATGCGTTGGATGTATAACATCGGGTAAAAGGAAAATGCATGACGATAAGGGTATGAATTGAAATACAATGGGAAAAAGTTATTTGAAAATTTCCTTTTCAGTCTAAAGTTCCAACCAAGGTTTCTTAACCTGTATCATAAGGTAAATATTAGTCTATTAGTGATGGGAGTTGCGGCTCTCGGAAGGGATCAAATCTTTTAACTCGGACTCGGAAAAGGAAGCATCGGTTGATCCTCTCCTTTCCATTCGGTTTGATCAGTTTACTCGAATTCTCGTTCGGTTCTCGACCACGTAGTTTTTTCTTATGCACGATGTTTCACTATATATTCAACTGAGAAAAAGGCTCGCTGTACGGATTGGATTAAACTATTCCATCCAGCTCAGACCTCGCATTTGTAGCGTTAACGAAACGCTCTTCTTTGTATGAACCAATTGAGCTCTGAGAGCTGTTTAATTACCAATACAGGTATCAATTACCCACCACTAGATCAATTGTGAATGTCACAAATGACACACGGCCGCCATTGTGAATGTATTCACACGTATCCATACACGGAATGGATGTGTTGGTGCAGACCGTTCCAATGTGTTCGTGATCCAGCCGATTCTCTCAGAGAGAGGTTGCTAGAAAAACGCAAACAAAACCGGCGGTGCGGCGTCAGCGTTCGATGTCAAGTCAGTACCAACTTGGAGTTGGCCGCGGTCGGTGCGCGTTCGAAGAGTTTCTCGTAAGTGGTGTGGCGCCGCGCGAGTTGGCTTCCCAAAAGAAAAAAAAATCCTAAATCCGATATAAATAAATAAGAAAAGTAAAAAATAAATACAGTGGAATCGAGTGCGAACGTGCGTTCTAAGTGCACATATGAATATTGTATATACATTTCATTCACATCTTCTCGCGTACAGGCCCAACGGGTAGTGCTTGTGGATTCTATAAGAAAACAAACCAGTTGTGAGCATCCTGTCTTGTCTGCGGTTTCGTTCACGAGGTAAATAAAATTTCATTCGCCGTGTGCTTGCTTGCCGTGCGTGCGCCGTAGAAAGGTTCGAAAATCGTTCGGTGCCGTGGACAGATCAAGATGAGCAGACAGAGGAGGAGGGGGAGGAGAAGGCAGTTTTTCTCTCCGGGAGGATTCGCCGAACCGTGGTGCCTTCGTTTCCCGTGAATTTTCCTTGCGTGCCATCTCGCAGCAGCACGCGCTAAGCGTGCTATGATTATTTACTGTGCGTTCCATCTATAATGCTGCTCTCGGGCGAAGATGAGCGTAGAGCTCTTGGAGCATAGAGGAAGTCTATGAGATTTGCCTTCGCCAGAACCGCCAGGGACGCTGCTTCCTTTGTTTGGCACGGCCTCTCGCTCTGGCGGCCGCGCATTTCATTCTGGCGTACCGTTCTCGCGGATCAAGAACGGTAGAAAAGGTGCTGGCTTCGGATGTCGCTGGTCTGCCGACGACGACGACGCCGACGAGTAAAAAAGAGATCCGAGTAGCCCGAGATTGAGATGAGATTGGTGGTGGATCATCGGGAGCCGTTTATGTTCGCGTTGGCTTCGCCTTTTCCCCCCAGCGTTATACATTTTTGCCGAAATGGATGACAAAATAATCCGTGTCCCTATTGGACCCCATTATGCTCGCGATGGCGTCCTTCGAGCAAAACACAATATTCGCCGCTTGAGGTGCAAAACGGTAACGTCGGCTGGCCCCGGAGATGATGAGATAGTTCTGGTTACGGCGACCGTAAATCGAGAACCGGACCGTGTCGGGGGCCGGAAGATTGTCCCGTTAAATGGTGCGATGGAGAACACCGCGGGTTCTCGGAATACACGGGATTTTGTGAAAAATAAAACCCTTCTCCATGATGGGTGTGTGCGTGTACCGCCCGTGGTGCATGTGTAGCAACGGACAAAATGCATATAATCGGGAATGACCGTGGCATGTGCATGCGAGGTGTGCGCATCGTTGTTGTCTCGTCTCGGCTGATCTTCTTTTTCTCTCTTTCAAGCGCTCCGGTGAAGAGTAGCATTTCATTCACTGCCAACTTGATGATGCAAGTCAAACAAGTTCTATCTCCGGAAGAGGAAATCAAACAATCAAGTTAATTTTTAAAAGAAACATAATTATCAGCTGCTTCAACATCCAACGGGTTGTATAAAACAAAAAAAAACCATTCCGATGAATGAAGTGTACTATCCTCAGCTCCGACGGAGTAAAGGATTCGCTTTTGGGAAAGAAAAACGGTCGTGAAATTTGAGACACGCACACACGGGCCAATGCCGAGTCCTTCCATTCAACTCCGAGCAGAAGTTGTGCGCGTATTCGTTGTTCGATGAATTGCCAGCGGAAAAAAGGTGAATCGCAATAAACAGGGAAAAAAAGGGCGAGAACGATGGCACACACGACCGTCGTTGTAGGTTGTTCGGCCGTTTTGTTGTGTCCCTCCGTTCGCCCCTTCGCCTGGCCGTTTGTTGTGTTTTGGGTGCGCTTGCACCAACGTCGAACGCAACGCGAACCCGTAATGACGCGACGCGAAGAAAAACGCGTCGCATACACGTCGCGCCGATGCGCTGAATATATGTGTGTTCCCTGAGCACTGTAGCATAATTAGGCGTATGGCGTAGAGGCAGGTCTTTCTGTTTCCCACTCCCCTCCCGAAAGCGGCCAAGGAGGAAGAGCTGCAAGTGCGATCGGTCTTGTTCGGGCGACGCCGATCTTGCGTTGAGGCGGCAAGGAAACGGGACGTAATTTGGAAGGTGCAAAAAGGGGGCGATTCAAATGAGCAGATGAAAAAGTCGACGGAGTTAGAAATGATTCGGAAGAAACCGTCGATCCCGTGGCGTGTGTGCGTATGTGTGCGCGCGCGCTGCTGCTGCGGTTTTTCCACCACCCCTTTTTTCCAAACCCGTTAACTACTTCCCACTACCCTGTTTTCCTGCGGATGCTGTCATCTGCAGACCACACCGAGTATCATTTAATTCCCTCACTTGATGCCACTCCGGGAGCAGCGCAAGGCATCATGGGGACGGGTTGGAAATAATTAATAATGTTCGTCTGGATCGCCGCTGTTCGGGGTGAATCGTTTTTGGCATAAATGAAGTTTTGTACATCGCACCGCAAATCCGTGCGCCGCCATCGCATCAGCCCCACAACCGTGACACACCTCGAGACACGGCCTGTCCTTCAAACCTTGACTGCCTTTGCCACGTTCCAATGGGCCTTTAATTATGGGAATTATGCGCTCGGAAGGTGGGACGAGCCTAGGTAACCGGGAAGATGATTTATTTTCCAAATATTACCACTCGCTTTAGCTCGGCTTACATGGCTCGGGCAGGAAGGAGGAGGACAAGGAGGAGGCTTTTAACGTGCACGTGTACTGTTACCACGTCAATTTTGTGTACGACTCATGAATCATATGCATACGTTGCCTTTTGTGCGGCGAATGTGTATTGAGGTGTGTTAAAAATGCACCAACAGTTTCGATGCATCATGCACCAACCGTCATGCGTTTCGGGGATTTTGGTAGGAATTTCGGGGAAGTATGTAAGGTATTTCGGAGCAAGGGATTACGAAGAAATGTGCTGCAATAATAATAATCTCTGCTAGTGCGGCGTGCAGCGTTCTGCCGCATTCGGGACAGGAACACCAAAGTGCCGGTAACTGTGTGTGTGTGCACATTGCACGCAATCGGCTTGGAAAGGCGTGCATAATCCATCGTATGCTGCAATCTCCGGGCCTTGCATTCCATTCCGCTCTTGGTCGATCGATACATATTTTTATCTTTTCTTAATTTTCTGCGAAATCCGATCAATTTGTTCGATACGATGTAAACGCAATGTTTTCGTATCAGGATGTAATCGTTTCGCATGCTATACATTTTTAAGCTTAAAAATAGTGCATTAAGCTGATAAAAGGTTTTTCTAATTTGCTGGCGTTCCTAAGCTCATGGTATTTAACAATAAAATGTGAGCATACTGTTATTTTTACATGGAGAACCTCTGGTTCTGTTTCAAAATAAAAAGAGGTATAACTGACTGTACGGTGATAATATTAGACCTCGTTTACACGGAGAACTTTTGCTGCTCAATAAGCTGAACACTGTGTAAAAAGTTTCCGTTTCCATACATGTAGCCACTTTTCTGTTCGTAGCTTCTAAATTAACCTGTCACACCAAACGTGACCTTGCGAGGCATATCTTCAACTTCTATGTTCTGATTATGCTTGTTTCGCGAGAAATTGTACAATCAACGCCGTTTGATTACTTTTGCAGGTTCGCAGAAAACAGACACTTCGAAAAACGTACGCACCCTCGCGCAACAATCTGTTTGAAGTCAACGGCAGATAAGAAACGGTAATTGTTCCCAAGCAGCAACGGCTGGTTGTAAATCCTTGTTTTGTCTATTTGGTCTTAAAGAACGAGTCGTTTTTTTTTGGCTTTGTCTACTCTTATCCGTTCCACCGAGCGTTGTTCTACGAACCCTCCATCCCTTTCGAAGGCTCATTTTTGACACCTCGAAGCACTCGCTAAAAACATAAAAAAGGCCAAGTTTGCCCTAGCAGGTTCGCACTGAGTGTGTCCCTTGAGTGTGCGCTTGGGAGGCGTTCGCCTAAAAGCATAGAGCGATTTTCTTCACTGCCGGCGCGACCTGTTCTTCATTCCACAGCCGTTGCCGTTGATCCGCGCGCGGTCTGTGTGTGTGCGGTTTTTCTGCGAATTGCCAAAAATCCGGTTCTTGCCCTAAGGGGATCGGCAAGGGATGGGGGGGCCGACGGGTGGGGGTGGGGGTTTTGGTGGCTTTGTCTTTGCTTTCCGGTTTCGCGGTTCATCGAAATTCGCTCTCTGAAACCCAACTGGCGACTGGAATGGAAACGTAACGTTTGCGTTTGCGCCCGGGATGCCCTAATAACAATAATTAAATTTTATTTTGCTCTCGAGCACATCTGCACGATGTCGTTACCTTCATTAAGTAAGTCATTAATTAATTGTTTCCTCGTTCTTTTTCCATGTTCCATGTTCCTGTGCAGAACGCTCGCGCATTTGACGAAGGAGCCTACAAGTGCAGTGCGCGTGTATCGGGTTTGGAGCGGTGAAAACGTTAGCTAAAACCGGTGGAGAGCAGTGTTGATGTGAAAAGAAATTGCATTTAGTGTGTTTGATTGCTCAAAGTAAATATAAAAGAGTTCCAAATAGCAGTTGGTGCGATGAGTTAGGCCGTATTAAATGTTGCTCTCGATGTGAATTTGAAAAAAAGAAGTGAGCCAGATCTGTGAGTCGTAAGATTTCTTGTTCCCGCGAATATTATCGCTCGGTGACGCGCCGGGTAGTTGTGGTGCAGTGCTGGTGAGGTGATGTGATGTGTTTCCGGTGTCCTAATTGATGAGATTGTGCAACATCCGATGCAAAACGCAAAAAAAATATAACGTGAAGAAACGGCGTGCGAGAAGTTAATTAGAAGTTGTCTTCAAAAGGCATAGGTCTTGACCTACAGACGATCGGTCACCGCTTACTTCAGCATCGTTTAATCGACATTTACACCAACCCCCGATGATAACGACCAACGATGGATTACGAGCAGGGCAGCCAAGGTACATATTATTCTATTTCTTTTTTTTTCCTCCCCCCCTACAGTAATGAGATGATGCTCCACTTGTGGCGGTTGGAAAATTCCACCATGACAAACGTAAAGGCAAACAAACATTGGTGTTTCTTTCCGAGGAAGCAATGGGGTTGGGAGCCGAAATGGTTTATCACAATTCGTCATAGAAAGGCTCGCTATGTATACACATGTCTTCGAATTCCCATCGCGACGGTCGTGATCGTGGTTTAAACGAAGGAAAAACACACACACACACACACACACAGCCCTCGAACAAATTGTTCTAGCGATCGTTTGATTTTTGTTGTGCTTTAAATTTTTGGGTCTGCCACCGTCTTGTGTTGCCGTTCAGAAATCGCCCGAGGTCACCGTCACAGAACGAATGGGTGGGGAGAAAAAAAAAGAAATATGCTGAAGAACCCATCAGCCCAACCACCCACCACCACCACCCTGGTTGGTTATCGCTCGCCCCGCCCCCTACAAAGGTCCGGGGCTGTGGAATGAAAGGAACCACCAAGAGCACCGCAACGGCATTCGACCGGCGTGAACACCTTCGAACACGCGTTCTTTTTCACCTTCCCGATACCCACCCGAAAGCGCCCCCCCCCCCCCCACCGCCCCGTCGTCCTCACGCTCCGATCACCCCGCTTGCCCCGGGGCCCACGATTATGGAGCGCTTACAACAAATCTTGCTCATTTAAGCTGTTAATTTTAATTTTCCGTACTCCCTCTCGGCATCGTCGTTCTTTCTCGCTTCGCTCGAGCCCTCCCCTCCGCCTCACTCCCCCTTTGTGTTATGCCCGTTCCCTTTGCTTCCCTGTTTGGGTTTTCTCTTCCCAGGGCCCCCGCGATTCGTCATCGACCATCCTATCCCATTTCTCAGGCAGTGGCCGAGCTTTCTTTCTCCCTTTTTTTCTTAGCTTCTCGTGCACTAGCATCGTTTTCCTTTCTTTCCTCTGTTTTTGTTGTTGTAGTTGTTGTTGCTGTTGTTTTGTTTCGATTTTTTCCACGTTCTGCACCGAGGGCACTCCGGCACACCACCCGGTGCCCGCGGTTTACCTTCACCCACCATCGCACGCCTTAGTTGTGGGGTAGAAGTATTAAAATGTCTTAATGTTCGCGCGCCGACCGGAGCAACAATGGCCGGGCTTGATTGAAACGGGCCGCGGGCGAGTATTCGGTTAAAACAATATAAACCTGCCCCGGTGCAATCTACGGACGAGTACGGAACATGATTAATGAATCGCTAATCCGCATCGGTACCGCGACACGATCGAGTTTGATCGGTTTCCAAGTCTCACGGAACGTGTAAAACTAAACATGATCATCTGCCCCGACGTGTAGAATGCATTCTGGGCGCTCGCCGCAGTAGAGAACCGGCAACTGGTTCCTTCCCATCGCCAACACCTTCCACCACGGACGGTTTTACGACGAGTCCGGAGCTACCAGAAACACGTTCGGATTTTAAACGTACCCATTAGCCGCCAAAGTGAATTTATATATTTAATTTCTAAAACATAAATTTGTTTAATGACCAGTTTCCAAATTGCGACCCACTGTGCGCCCGCTTATTCACCTTACTCTCAACCCCGTTGCTTTCCCACTCTTCTTCCTTCTTCCCCGCCGTGGGTCGCGATCGTACACCACGTCGTTCTTTCGGTTCCGCGTGGCCATCGCCGTTTCCATCATTTCCATCATAAATCGGTTCGATTATTTTTCCTCTTCCTTTTCTCGCGCCGGGGTTTATCTCGCGCTTCTAATGTACAATTCCTCTGTGTTTTTTTTTGTTTGGTTGTTGTTCGGTTTGGTATTCCACAACCATACCGCGGCAGCATCTTCTTCCTCCACGATGACGATGGGCTAAGTTCTTTTGCCGGCATTCAGCATTCGTTCCCGGGCGTTGATCAAACTAAACGAGCGGGCCAAGGCAAAAAAAAAGCACCAAGCCAAAAGAGATGAAGAAAACGCCCGTTTGATCGTCTTCTGCACCTTCGGTACGCTACGGAGGAGAGAGAAGAGAAAGAAAAAAAAATAACTGGAAAAAATACTGAATCTCGCGGGCGATCGGTTTTTAGCAGCATTTATGATGTTGGTTGTTGGGGATTAGTTTTTCCTCTCGCCTTTACCGAATTTCGGAACACAATGGCATCCACCACCAACAACAACAACAACTACAACAAAGCCCCGGCGATCGCTGGCCAACACGGACTGGGGGTGGGGAGGAAAATTTGAGCTAAGATTTAGGAACGTTTGGAATGAGTTATTTTCTTCCCATTTTTGTGTCTCTCTCCCTGCCGCCTTCTTCGCTGGCGACCGGCGCCCAAAAACCGTCTTTTCTTTTCACCCCCTCCACCTTCGCCCCACCGGCACTTGCCACCCTTTCGCCGTCATCCTTTGAAAATTTTTCACCTGATGAGTGCGCAATCGGTGGCCAAAATTTAGGTCATCCATACACACTAATCCTCATCATCATCGCCATCATCATCATCATTCTCGTCGTCATCATCATCGTCGTTGCCATCTCGAGCATCGAAACCTTCGAAACGTGTGTGACGAATCGAGGATGACGATGATTAGAGGGCCCCCAAACTTGGGCGGACTTAATCTTTCTTCCTTCGCGCGGACTGGACTTTCTTCGGGTGTTTTTTTTTTGTTATTCCCGCCTCCCATTCTCTCGCTCATTCGCTGACTTTTTTAAGGGGCAGCGTTTTTTTTGTTTGGCTGGTTTCGTTGTTTGCAGGTAATCTCGAACCCGCCTCAAGAAGGGAGCAAAGAAAGCCGGAGCGAAGAGCAGAAAAGAAAACTTTCCCCAAACCAGCTCCACCACCGGCCATTACATTCCCTGGGAATGTTTTCTTAATACATGTTGCTTGCTTTGTATTTTTGTGATTCCTTTCCCTTCACCCTTCCCCTTCCTCCCTTCCGCGCCTGGATGATGAGGATGACGGTTGTTTCTATTTATTTTGGCAACACTCCGGCGTTGGCAAATTGCTGCCGCGCTCTCGCAGGTTCGCTCAAACCGTGGATGGGTCCAACCGGTGGAAATTAGTTGCCGATTAGTTTGTCTCCCCCCCCCTCTTCTACCTCCCTCACTCTTCTTTTTCCGTTGGTGGAGGAGCGCGGTGGGGCGGGCAAAACATCCAAAAACGGGTGGAATTCGGTGGTCCAATTTATTTCTTTCTTGACCAACAACACAACACAACAACGGCATTGTGCGGGCACCAGCAGCAACGCCACCGGTGTCTTGTGGCTGCTCCATTCCGCGGTGGCTCGCGAGAGGCAAAGCAGGGAATAATAAAGTAGACAGCCCTCAGCATTCCCCCCCTTTCGTCATCATATCGTTGATGATTCTTTCCAATCTTGCCTTTCCCGCGAGCGACTTCTTGGGGTTGCCTTTTTTTGCCCGGCCACATCGGCATCGTCCAATGCCAAACGGTGAAGGTCGTGTTGGTGTTTTCTTTCTTCCCGCTTTGCGGTGCACTATTTCGTGTTCTTCTTCGGTTAATTTTATTCTTGCCGCTCGCGCCGTGCGTTTTACCAGATACCAATCGGAGTGTAATAGTGTTTTCTTTTTTTGGTCTGTTGTGCTCCACCCCACGACATGGTTTCTTATGCTTGGCATTAATTTGTCCAGCTGGTCCAGCGAGCAATCCACCGGGTATCATCCGGGAGCTACCGGGAGCGCACGTATCGCTTCTTCCTTCCTTCCTCTCCCGAAAATTGGTTTTCCTTTTATGCATATTTTGCCCCTAAAAATTCCCATCCCCAACGTGGGGCCATTTTCAGAAAACCACTCCCGATGGTTAAATGGTGACACACAAAAAAAAATCACACACACACACATTTATGCATGCAACCATTCATCCGGGTGCATTTGTTTTTGGCAGCGAGAAATTTGACCCTCGCGCGCTTTCGGGTGCTCGAAATGGATTTAGGATTGGCCACTGGAGTTGGCGTGGGGTCTGTTTTTATCTTTCCGATTAAATTTATCTATCCTTCGCAGTGGTAGAATGCGGCTTTTCGGGGCGACTTGAGTGATAAAAAAAAGGTAAATAAAATAAAAAACACAGCAGAATCGAGCTTTCAGCGGGGCATTAAATTGAAAACAGTCGTCCTCGCGGGGGAAAAAAAACACTGGTGAGACATAGGGAAAACCACACACACACAGCGCCATGACATGGGCTGCGGTCATATGCTCCACTTGAATCCTCCAAACGCAGCGAGCGATTTTGGAGGGCTTTTACGCCAACAAAAGCAAGTAACCGCAGCAATAATGAAAAAGCACCGTTTGTTTGGGGGTTTTTTCCACCATTTTTTTTTTCTCTTTTAGTATGAAGAATGGAGAAAATTCTTTACACTGTGAAGTGCTGCGACTTCCTCCCGCAGTGTGTGTGTATATGGTTTTCAATGCGAAAAGAACAGCCTGAATTCTCTCACTTTTGCCCCAGATTTAGATCGCGGTTTCCCGACTGCCGGTGCCGGATAGGGAAGAAGCGGTTTGAAGTAGGAATAAAATAACAACATCCGGATCTGGAAAAAACAACCGGAAGCCAAACGCAACAGAGCCAAACGTCAAAAAATAAAAAATAATAAAATAACGTAAAACTGGGGGTATAGAACGCACTTGTGTTGGGGACTGCTTTACTTTTTTTTCGATGGTGTCCCACCCGATTTCAACGGTGCTTAGCTGATGTTTGTTTCGGACAGTTTTAATGTTTTCCCTTTTTTTCCCTGTTGTTTGTTTTAATTTTTCTGTCGTCCCTTCACGTTTGAGTTATTTATGTTTTTTTTTCGTCTTACTATTCCCGGTTTGTTGACTCTTAGTTTTCCGGGTGGCTGTGGTTATGGTTTTATTCTTTAACCTCTCCCAACCTCACTGACCTGTAGCCCCTTTTCCACTGCCCAACTCTTCGCTGACAGGCGATCGGTCGGTCGGTCGGTTAGCTTCCCGAACCAACCTTCGACGGCAATGTCGCACGTGGGAATTTATTAAATTAAATTTGGATCATCACTTTGTGGCTTTCCATGGTTTTTTTCCTGCTTTGCTGAGTGAATCGAAATTGTCTGTTTCGCTGATTAACCCTCCTTCTACCATCTGCTTTCCATCCCTCCACTACGGGGTTGGTTTCCGAATGTTGCTTTTCCCCCGGGGTTGGAAATATGCTGTTTCTCTTCCCATTTTATCTGTTTTCCCTCCTTTTCCTCTGCCATCAGTTGGATGTCGAGTGCTGCACTCGTTCGTTTACCCAAACTCTACCACGGTTGGCGCTTGTGTGCAAATCCATTTGCCCAGCACGGCCAGTTTTCTCCACTGTTTGGAATGCGATGCGTTCCCGGAAAAAAGCTCAAGTGCGGCCTCAAGTGGTGTGAATTTTTGTTTCCCTCGCTAACGCACGTTTAAGATGTTGCGGGGAAAATTACAGCCAACTAGCGTAAAGTCCCCCCAGTCACTCCCTCCCTCCCTCAGCATCAGATTTACCGACGATCGGCGTGCGTCTTCTGCGTGCGTTGCTGGCAGTGAAAAATCGGATTTCCCTTCTCCGCCTCCAGACGGCCCACCGTCGAGTCGTCTTACATGATCCACAAATACCGGCATCGACCTCCCCGGTCCGATCCGCAGGCGCCAGCGTCCGACTGGCATATGCCTTCTGCTACGAGATAAACGCTGCCAGCTCCCTGATGCCCCCGATGTTTGCTGGTGTTGCTTTAATTAAACAACCTTCCATAAGCAACAGGCAACTGCTGCTTCGCATCCGGCGGGCTCTGGTTGCTAGCGACGAATTCGGCAAGCGCCACGGCGCGCCGCGCTGGGGTAGCTTCTAATGAGGGAAGAACTTGTTTGCCCCCCTTTTTCTGGGTCTTTCATTTTTTTCGTTCCCTCACTGATCCTACCTTTTTGGCAATTCCGGAGTCTGGGAAAAAGCTCCCCAAAAGCGGAGAACCCGCGCCCTCACCTCACAGGCGCTATCGTCTCGCAGCAATCCGCCCCGAAACCATGGGAAGGGATGGCCACACGGTGACGCTGCACACGCGGTTCAAGCGCCGCCGCAAAGGTGTTAAATAAGGGTTTTTACTTTGTCGCTGGGCGGGAAGGGCCAGCGGGCGGGAGCGGGCGGGGCCGAAGGCAAATCGGAATAATTTGTAATCAGCGGAACAGGTAGAAATTAATTAAACTTTAATTAGCGAATAAAAACTAACCGAATTGCAAATGGAAGCAGATGGATAACAACAGCTGATAATGGAACAGCGCTTTTCCGGCAAGTGGTGTTTCCGGCGTCGGCGTTGACTAAGCCCCCCGTCGTGCGGGGGGGCGGTGTAAATGCAAAAGAACACCGCTCCGTTCGGCCAATTTATGTTGCAATTTGAAGCATGGAAGCGTCGGAGAATATATAAATAAAATGCAGTGCAAAATGAGCGCCACGAAATGGCGCTAAGCAGCTGGGTAATGGGATTTTTCGGTATAAAATTGTGGCAATCGTACAAAATAAAGCTGGTTAATAAATAAATAAACCGAGAGAGCAACCCACAAGTAAAGAAAACCACAACGACGTCGCCCACAGGGAAAGCAGCAGTGCGTGTGTGTAACGATTCATTAATTTTCTCACCTTTGGCTTCGTTTTCGGGCCGGGAAAAGTTTGGTTCAATAAAAACCCATTTCCCAAAACCATTCGCCCCTCCCCCCACCCCCTTGAAGGCGACGTTTTTCCCATCGGAAAAGCCGGAAAACCCGAAACGCCAACATCTGGTTAATGGTAACTTTTTATTGCATTCCTCTACGGTGGAAAATTTGACGTTCCTGTGCGCCAACGAGCTAGAAGCAGAAAACGCCCCAGTTACACTCCCAGAGGGGTGAAGGAAACAATTTAACGATTTTCGCCACACGAAACCAATGTGTCACCTCCCCCTCCTTTTAACCCCTCCCGCTCCCTAGGCGCTTTAAATGTGGGAAGATGTTCTCCATGTTTGCTCCCAACTTTTGGGGCGGGCCTAGAGGGAAATTTGTTTTTCGCGCGCTCGGTGTGGTGGTATATTTTCGTAATATTCTTGTAACCGCAGCACTTCGTTGGGCCTTCTCCCTACCTCCCTACCCAATCCCACGCACCACGCGAGGCCCTACAAATGGGTGCCCCGATTCGTTAATAATACCTTTCCACGTAAACGGCATCGAATGAATTTAAACTGTTTTTAACCAACATGCAAATGCGCGGCCGCCGTCGTGAACATTTGGATGATTACGCGTTAAGCTAAGTTTACAAAATATGTAAATCGATGGAAAAGCTGGTCGTGCTGTACAGTTTCGTATGACTTTCGAATGAGTTGTTGTGGAGCAGCGCTTCTCTTAACCTCTTTTTAACCACTCGGATCGGGCACTAAATCAAGCCGTAAGCGAGAACTTAGAAAACATGGTTTAATTAATTAAAATTCACGTCCCCGAAAAGGGGGGGACCTGGGAAGTAAAATACCGTCACCTTTTCACCGAACTCCAGTCGGTGAAGCCGGCGCTATAAATAACACAAATGTGCTCGGAAGCAATAAACATTCTCATTCTTTTGCATAATAATAATTGCCACACTTTACAACTTCTTCGGCCATCAATTGCCACTCGACTGCCGAATATACACATTTCCTCTCCGACGGTCTCTCTCCGGCCGCGATCTGGAGTTGTTTTCCATCGATTGGCTGCCTCTTCAGCTGTTGCGCGCCCGCTTTTCTTTCAATTTTATTCTTTTTCCCGCTCGCTGTCACCACACATTCCAATCATAACAAGGCAACGTGTGGGCAAAACCCTCTAGCCGGTGGTGTGTCGTTTCGAATGTTTATTTTATTTTCTACCCTTCCACGTTCCAGGCAGCCCGCCCGGGCACGTTTGTGGTTTCCTTCTGCTTGGAAAAACCTTCATCGGAGGGAGTTTTTCTTTTTCATTCCCGCGAACACTTAGCCCTTCCTAACCGTGACATAAATGTCGCTTTCGTGAGTAAGTTCTGCTATTTCGACGAAATATTTATGCCATCCTCCTGAGACCACCGTCCCACCGGGAGCTGGTGTTATTGAGGCAGATTTGCAGGTGACGAGAACATCAGACTGGCGGAAACGGGGTTAATATAAAGATATTGGCATTTATTAACCTTCGGTGGAATTAAACGTGATTTAATCATCATCGACGGATTGCGGATTACTTTAACGTTGATTACACGCGAACGCGAGCCAGTCGCGCGGGCTAATTTAATTCTTTCTGCCTTGTTTCTTTGTGTGCGCCCTGGGGAAAGAAGGGAAAGAATGGTGGACGGAAGGACTCCTCCACGACCGGCATTAATTGCACCGAGAGGAACGAGCCAATCCCATAAGCTACGAGGAATGTCCCGAAAGCTGTGTATTTTTATTCTTTCCTCTCTCGCTCCCCGTTGCCCCCCCCCCCCCCCGGGCCCTTTGACTTCAATATCATTCGCCATCTAAGTACTCGCGGACGCGGCTTGAAGGAGTTCGCGTCCTTGTTTTACTTCTTCTGCTCGCAAGCAACATTCCGGCCACGATCTTACGCCGGACGGCGAAGGTTGTACAAGCAAGCACCACCGATCTCCGGCCGGTGGCTGTTAGCATGATTTTAGCATATTTTATGTGCACCTACATACGCCCTCCTCCTCCTGCCCTTTTCCCCCGCTTCCCCAGGCTTACCCAGGTACGGTCCTGGGGAGTTCGAAGGATTTCAAACGATAAATAAATGTGCCCAAGGTCGCCGCCCGGAGTGGCACTCATTTCTATTACTTCGCGCTGGCGCTTCGTTCCAACCGTCGGTGCCCAATCTCCTCCCCTACCCACGCCTCTTCTCGGTGGTCCTCCATCCTTGTTGGATGGAATGGTTTGGAACGGCGATTAATCGTGCTGATTGTTGGTGAAACCAGCGCCAATAAATCTCGAAACCATCGGACCATAAGGTTGACACATTTCCACACACACACACACATATATACAGTAGTGAGGTGCGGCCCCCGGGAAAAGGAGCGCTGGCTGGGCGGCCGAAGGCTTCAAGCAGCAATTTGTTGCTTGTAATGTCATGTGTTTTATATTTCCACCACTCCTCCGGTCCGATTTGGATCGTTAGGATCGTACCGCAAACGCTCGGGAAAGAAAGGGTGTGTGTGTGTGTGCGTGTGTGTGTACGTGGTGGCTAAATAATATATGTAAAACGTTTTTCTTCCCTCCCGCTCCCCGTCCCTTCTGACCACATTTTAAGGTGATTTGTTGCCATTTCTTTGTTCGGTTCGGCAGCATTTTTCGGGTGAAAACTAGTTGACTCCATTATTCTCGCTCCGGGAGCATGATTCATGAGCGCCTCGATACTTCTCGTGCACCAATGCTGTGGAATTGGTTCACCGTAAATTTGAACTGGCCGCAAACCAGATGTAAACAGATTTCTGTTTTTGGCAAAGCACCTCCCGCACGTTGTTCCTGAACGTGTTTGGTTGGTTGATTGGAGTTTTCCCTAGCCCGGGGAAAAGTTCTACGGCTTCAAGTGGATGCGCAGCGTTTTATTTCTTCTCGCTTCCGTCAGTACCGATAGGAGGAGCTCAAGAGTAGATATGTGTGTGTTTGTGCGTGTGGGGATGGGGCGAGAATCAATATCAATCTAATCTCGAGCACACACTGTCGGGACGAACCACAAACCGAACCACCAGTTTCACCATCAACAGGATCGCGAACAAACTCCAACACCGGGCAGCAAACAGCTGAAGAAGGGAGTGGGGGGGGGGAGGGGGATACTGGTTACGAGGCCTTTTTTCCCATCCCCGCAGCGGCCCCACCATTACTCATCCTCCGGCGAGCGGCGAACCCTGTTTGACTTCAATTATTCATTTAGTAGTACTGCAGCCACTTGACCGTTGCCGCAACACCCGAGTGTCGGCCATTGGCAACAAAGCCAACCATGGAGTCATCCCCATCCCTCCCTCCTTCTACCACAGACACGCACGCCTAGAACCTTTTTCCACCAATAAACCCCAACGGCCAACATAAGGAGACAGAAAGAGAGAGAGAGAGCGAACACCAATGGTGGTTTTCCGAAATTCGATCGCGTCGCATCGAACTTTCGATTGGTTTGGGGTTTGTTTTATTTTTTTCCTGGGGACCTATTATTTCCCTGACTGCGATAACCAATCAGGGGTAAAGGGGTTGGGGTTGTTTGCTTGGTTTCAGTGTGCAGCAATTCGGGATGGCCAAGGTTCGCGGCCAACAACAACGCCATCGTGGCGAAACCGAGCCTGGCTGCTTTCGATTATTATTATGCCGCTCCGTGTCTGCGTTTGGCAGAAATTATGTTTCCTAGTGCCCTCTCGCTGCCCTGCCCTCCCCTTCCAAGCCCAACCGGTGCGTGGACGCCAGGATGTGCGGTTCACTTTTTTTTCCCGAGGATCCGTATTTATTTGCCCCGGCCAATTGCAATTTGTTTGTTTACGAGCGTTTGTTTGACGGGCCGGCACGAAGAATAGCCTTCTCTAGCCGGTCGGGGGAAGGAGGGAAGAAGGGGGGAGGAGGTCTTGGTGGCCGGTTCTGGTCGCGATTATGGTTTTTTCCCACCGTACTGTGATGATGCTCGTGCTCGAAAACTCGAACCTCAAGTGTCACCCAACCGACGTCGTGCTCTCGTACCCCACCCCATCCACCCCCTCCCTCCTCTTGGGCGTCCGTGGCAAAGGACAATAAATCATCGAGGGCTGCCCTCGCAGAACACACTGCACACTTCATCCTTCAACCCACCCCCGCCTCCGGTTAAGGAATGGGGTGTGATTGCCGTTTCTTTTTCCATTCTCCCTCTATTAACTTCGCTTCTTCGGCTCGCTTTATTAAATCTAATACACTTGTAACATGATGGTATCGCCGGGCACGATCGATATTTGTGTGCGCCCTTTTTTTTCTCTCTCGTATTTTTTTTTGTTTTCTTTCGCATCCTTGCCGGGTTTCCGCCGGTTTGTGGCGGTTGGTCATGCTCACGATTTCACGCCGGGCGAAACAATATTCTCAGTCCGCAATCGCTGCATTTGCATCTTAATTTGAAACTTCGAAACGATCGGTCGAATGGGTTGAAGTTGGTTTGAAGTTAGATTTTCGGGGGCACACCAATGGGAAGCAAATGAGAAAAGAACAAAAAAAAATGGAGGAAAATAAGTAATCGTTTTGCACTTGAACAACTTGAGCGTGCAATTGAAGATCGGGCGTTGGTGTTGTTTTGACGGTGTTTAGAATTTCGGTAAGATATGGCAGGGTTTACGAAGATATACAGTCATCATAGTTCAAAGTATGTTTTTTACGGACAATAGTGTGTGTTTTTTTCGGCGAGTTTTTTCTTAAGGAATCGGAAGTACGTTTTCGTAAACATGAACAGTAAAATTGATGTTGAAACATTTTAAAAGTTTTCAACTGAACTAAGGATGGTTCAGTGGTTAAAAGGGAACAAACAAAATTAACTTCTTGAATTAATATATTGGTTGATGATTGCCGACATTTAGAATCATAATTTGTAGATCACACAAGACAACCGAACTAGTCAATTGATATCAATCGGGAATAAAAATATAAATGGGTAAGCAGATCTTCCTTTGAAAAACCAAGATCTATGTGTACAAAAGTATTCAAAAAGATAAACCCAATTTAAGTTTCACTGTCTTGAACTTCTTTGAAACAAAATGCATTGTACTTATTAAAACATTCTGTTTCTTATTTATATCTGTTCTTCATGGGATGTTTTGGTACAAATATCTTAATTTTTGCAACATTGTAGCCTAATAACTTATTCAAGATGCAAAACCCATATATTTCCATTTTCTTTTGAGTATATTATTTTACGGTTCTGCTCTCTGGCAATTGTTCTGGCTGGGCTCAGAAACCAACACATGATTAAAGCTATGTTTCGCTCTTTAATTATTGCTTTAACACCGGCATCGAAACGGGTTAAAGTACGGTACGGCTGTGAAACCGGGTCCTTTATGTTCGGTTTCCCAAGCAGAATGCCGATAAGAGCAACCAACAAATGCCAAACGACCGAACAACGCACATGTATGTTCGAGTCGTGCGTTCGTGCGTTTTTCGGCTCATTCAACTCGCACCCAATTGCGCCAATTTGCGTTCCCCCCAAAACCCTTAAAGAAGCCTCCTTTTCTTATCCGCCCCGAGTGCCGGGCTTTGCTTGAGAACGGTTAATTTCAAACACTGCTGTTTTTTTTCTTTCTGTGGTCGACTTGTTAAATTGGGCAGGGTAAAAACTAGAAGCGGAGGAATATGTTACATCCAGGGATAATATTTGTTTGCATGGCGATGACAACTCTTCTTGCGGTTGTGGCGGGTTACGACTCCGAGCCTCTACGTACGGTGCGTGACTAATGGGCGAAATGCTGAACGTTCGCACCGCATTTGCGTGAGTGTTTCTAATAAACCTTCGCAATCGATGGAGGAGACCGGCTTAAAGAGGACGGAAACCGCAACCCTTTCACAATGTTGCTCCTTGTAATCGGGCAACATGTATTTTTTTATTTCCAGCTTCATTTTCATTTTCGCATCCACCACATGTTTCCTTTTGTCTCCCCAATGTCACGGACAGGGATGTCGGAATGTTGGTTCCGTTTGTTCCGAAACCTCGATCTGTTGCTGTGTATCTCGTTTTTTGTTATCAATTATTCGCCATTCAAACGGTCCTGTTTACCTCCCACTTTCAGCCGGGGTTTTTTTTTCCCCGTACCGGCTTAATCATTTCCACGACCTGTTTCTGATTCCTTTCCCAACCTTTCCGCACAATAAAACTCGCACCATCCCGCGATCCGATGATTCCTTCGTCAGCATTTCTGTAAGCCCCGTAAGCTCTGTTCCCTTCTGCGGGCCCCATTGTTGTGTCCCTCGTGCGTTTTGTTTGGCTTTCTATTGCGATTGTCCACCCGAGCGTCCGGCGCGGGTCAGATTGTTGTTTAGCTTAATTGGCTTTTTTTTCGGGGCGCGAGGCCATTAGGCCCCCTTTCCCTCTTGACCCCCACGCTGTCTTTTTTTCCTTTGCTTTTTGGAGGGGGTGCGTTTTGATGCCGTCATCCCTTCGCCTCGCTCGCACACAAACGGCTCGCGATTGATTGACAATGGTGATGTTTGCGTTCGGCATATGGATGAATGGCTTTCCCCCTGGCCGGGGCGGGGGGTGGTTGCCGGTTCGCCAGTTAGTGGCGGGTGTCACGAAGAGTGTGAACAAAATTAAGCCCAATCAATTCGATACCACCCCTGAACCGCGACCTCCTATCTACCTCTCCCCCCCAACGGGTAAAAGGAGAAATTTCTGCTGTAGGTCTCGGAATGGAAACCGTTGAGATACGGGCCCTCGACTTCGTTCGGCACGAGATATGAATATGAATGCCAAGGAGTTATGCGTCTTTCGGATCGATTCCAATGTTTTGCTACAACGTTTTTAACGTGTTTATTGAAGGGAATGGGGGGAAAAAAGCACTAAATGTTTCGCTGTACCGAACCTTACACCCCATACAAAACCCCGAACGGATCTGTCTCGGTGGAAGATAAAACTGTACGATCCAACAAGCACTTTCCCTCCTCTCCGTCCACCCGTAACTTGCTTTGTGACAAACTAAAACGCAATGTTTTGGACAGGTTCTGATAAAACGTCGACCTAAATGCATGTAATGGAAACGATTTGTCTTGAGCTGGTGGAAGAAAATGGACGAAAAAGGCTCACGCACACACACACACACATACACATCCCGTAAAAGTACGCGCTGCACCGGTTCGCTGCTACACACATTCAAATGTCTAACAAATTGCCAATAAATTGATTTTTTGTGTCCTGCGTCGTTTGCGAGGCAATTATTTGCACACACAAGCCAATCAGCGAAGGTTGGCTGGCTCCGGATGTCGTGGGGGTGGGGGTGGTGGAAAATGAAATGGATGGAAGGAAAGTGCTGCCAGGGGTTGGAAATATTAGGGCTTCGCGAGGCACCCGGGGACAAGTACGATCGATTGTTCGGGTACACCGTGTTTACCGTGTGTTCGATAAGGCTTCGCGGCCAAAGCCTTCGCTTTTCCTAAGCCACCGAGGCTCGCTGGTAATGCTTCACTTTAGTGATTACTTTAAGGCTCTTTTTGCTTCTGTGTTTTTTTCTCTCACTCTCCCTTTGCCTTTTGAATTCCACTTCTGAGAGCATTTGTGCCCTTTCGAGCTCGGCATTCGAGGAGATTATTGTTACAAAGCGCACCTCCTACACTAACCCCAGGAGGCCTCTCATTTCCCACCCCCCCGGCGGGGTGTCCTGGGTAGTCGCTAATGTGGGAAGGTTAATTTGTCCTCTCAGGCCCCTCCCCTCCCCTCGCCTGTGAAAACCAAGGGGTCGGTTTCGGTGGCTTTAGCCACTCGGTTCTATTTGTTCGTTTGAGGTGGCAATAGAGTTACTCTTTGACTCCTTGTTTGGAGCGCGTGGATTTAATTTCAAATATGTACACCAAGCGCGCATACAAACATACACACACACGAGTTTTGGAAATGTGAAACCGGCAGAAAACGGAACTCTATTGCGGCGAACCGCTGAACTGTCGGCTCGTTTGTAGTTTGAGCCACGGTCGGTCAGTTTACAGTGTGTGTGGTGTGTATGTGTGCTTATGCCTTTGTGGAGGGCACTACGGTGACGGTGTTGTTATTTCAAGCGATCGGTAAAACATAACATTTGCGTATATTGAGCCGTAATCCCTCTCGAACACAAGCGTGAAGTGGGGATCATTACGGGTTTTAACCCTTCAGGGTGGCAAACGCAAAGAATCCTTGCGTGTGGTGTATGTTCGTCAATGATTGGTGAGTAATCGAAGAGGAAACATGTGTTGCGATACGTTTATGGACACACAGTTCTGTACAATAATTATTTGTCTCTGATAATGAGACAATCAAGTGTGGATCATGATGATCACTCCCCTCCAAAGCTGTTCAAGGCTAGAGTGAAGCGGATGCTATAGGATGTTACCAATTTTAAGCAAACATCTAGTGAATAATTTAATTTTACGTATCATGCAAATCATAATCAGACCCCGTACAATATGAAGGAAATTCCTGACATAAGAGAACACAAATTGGGGTCTTCTTGGTTCATGGTACGTCGTGGAGTTCTTGAGAGACGCAATATCTGAATCATGATAACAACTCTTGTGAATATTTATGGGATTATGTACATATATCAAGCCGTTTTCTGCTCGTTGCTGGATTAAAATTTTCCTCCCAAACACCTTGCACCTACTTCATTTCAAGGGTTTACAAAGTCCTATACCGTATGTGCCGGAAAAGCTTCCAAACACTTTCCCATGGCACCACACGCTCGTGCGTGTTTGTTTTTCGTTGATTATTTCTATCGTTTCAAAGCCATTTCGTGTTTGGCTTCGAGAGTGTGCGCCGAGAGGTAGTGCTTTACTTTTCAACAGGCGCTTCACCCTCACGCGGATACGGGATATGTGATCCGGGAATCCATTGCATCCCGTGCGGATTTCTTTTTCCTCACCCCACCCCACCACCCCTTTGGTGCGATTGCAATGGCACAGCATATTCGAGCCACCGGCCAGCGAAAAGAGTCGGAACCACGTGCTGCACGTCACGTTGAAATTCGACCGAAATTCGGTGCCTTTGGCCTGCGACCGGAGTGCGGGGGTTGGGGCTTTGCGGTCCTTGCTGCGGCCCGCGCACTCGGTTTCGAAACGATCGGGCAAACTAGGCGAAATTGGTCGCGGCGACGGCCGGATAACGATGCACTTCTCCACTCCATTCATTTATCATCATCATTGCGGTCGTCATCGTCAGCATTATTATTATCATCATCAAACGCGAGAACATCATACTCGCGTAATCATGATTATCAATCGGTGGAAAACGATCAATAAACTCCCCCCCCCCCTCCCCCCGCGCCACCGCCGGGTGGCAAAAGGTGGAGTTGGATTGGTAGTTATTTGGAAAATTAGTTTACCTAACCGGCGGCCCTCCGCCCGCTCCCGGGGCAACGAGCGGGTAGACGGGACAGGCCAATGCCTACGTGCGTGTGTGTGTCGGTGCGTGTGTGTAAATATTTCCATTTCGCTTCCGGCGGCTGTTTGCCGCTGATTAGATTTAACCAATTCGTAGCACCGAAGCCTAATGTTGCGTCTGCCGGGTCCGGTTCGGATCGAGCAAGACCCACTTTGGTGTTTGTACCAGCCAAAACGCACCCTCCACCCCCATCCCCCACCCTCACCGATCGGTGTTGGAGTGGGCTGGAAGAGGGCTATTAGGGTTACGGGACTGGCTGGTTCGATTCCGATTGTTTGCGCACTGGTTTTGTATGGCAGGCATATTGATTGGTATTGGGAAGTTTATCTAAAGTCAACACCGAGCCAAAGGTGATTCAGCTTTCGCCCCGTGGTCTCCTGGCGCCTCCTTCCGGGCGCTTCATCCCTGCCGGACGAGTCAGACGTTCTCTCACGGTCCTTTTGTGGGCCGCGGGGAAGGCCACAGGTTAGCTATATTTCGATTCCAATTACGGCTAAGAGCTACGGCCGGGAAAATTATTTCAATTCCGATGTACCATATTTTATGGATTCGGTGTGTGCGTCCCGAGAAATTTCAACAAGCGCACTATGTATTATTGGCACCTCCGGTCAGTTTGTCTTTTAAAAATGATTTTATTACAATTTTATCGTTTACCAATAAAGCGATACATTTTTTTTTGTTTACAAATTGTTGGAAGTTTGCGTATTTCAACATAACGCCAGCAAGTTGTGGATGTTTCTTTTCGAAAAATGCTGCCACATATGGCACCACAAACATGTCCTACACCTTTTGATGTTTTCAAATCGGGCTGGAAAAGTTGGCTGCTCAGTATTTTCTATTGAAATACATTGAAATACCGTAAAATGTTCCATTGAAATACTTTGTAGGTATTCAATACTTTACTTTTCAAATGATCGAATCAAATGAAATGAAACCCTTCCGCTGTTGCAGACTAAATTCGATCCGAATCATTGCGGTTTGTTTGCTGATCAAACATCAATAAACGCGACCACTGTGTGTGTATTGAATATTTTTCCGCCAACGAACCTAAAATGGACGTATTTGGAAAAAATTGAAATCAATGGCGGATCCGGTGATCATTTCATGTAGGAATGGAAAGTTTTGTTGGCTTGGTGTGATTCGCATGTTAAATTCTTCCCCCGTACGTACGCCCACGGGGGGCGGTCACTCAAAAAGTCACCCGATCGATACATACATTCCGGGCATAGTTGATGACCTAAAGCGATAATTTTCCATTTCCATAATTCCGTTTATGCTGTGCGGAACTTTTAACCGGGCGCGGTGAACCGAACCCCGGGCGTCTTGTACAACTCCCGGTGCGCGCGGTTTGTAATTAATGAATCTCCGCCCCGGACCCCGCCGCAGCCGCCGCCGCCACCACATAAAAGGGCTCGCAAGAAACAATTCTCCCGTTGAACTCTTACGTCCGAGCGCGGGAGGATGGAAAATCGGGAACAAAATATGCAAATCTAGTTTGCACTTTGGAAATTTCGAACGAATATACCCATGGCGGGGGTGAAGGGTGGAGAATGGGGTGAGGGGGAAACTTTTCCCGCTGCAAAATCAAGCGAATAAACCCGACGGAGCGTGGTTTGCGGGAAGCAAGCAACCCGGTGATGTGCTTTTCTCGCTAAAGTTTGATTCCGGTTTGATTTTGCGAGCTGTCAAATCCTTCCCCCCGGTTTCGCCTTCCTCGGTCTCAGGTCCCGCATCGCCACTTAAGTCCGGTGGAAGCGCCGGAATTTATGGGGTTCCGTAAGTGGCGCGTTTTTCGCATCGCCGTCTCCTCCCCGAACCTCTCCGGAGGAATTATCATGCACTTTATTCACCAATCATATCTAGCCGCGCGGCACTATCTATCGTCCATCGATGGCCGGAGCGTCCGGTGACGGTTGGTTGGGCATCTTCCTCTTCCCCGGGGGGCAGGAATCGGCCGCTCGGCGGACAGTTCTTAAACTTGTCCATTCCATTCCCGATAGCACAATGGATTATGCAAATGATGCTGGCAAAAAGTTCGACGCGGTGAGACGGAGAAGGAGGGAGAGAGAGAGCCGGTGCGGGGAAGTGCTCTGCTGCTCGTTAGCCGTTTCAGTGGTGGAGGAGGAGAAGGGGGAAGTGAACGGTCCTGTTTTGCATGCAGTCCAGGGCCCCGGCCGGAGTCGAACTGTCACACGCCGGTCGTGACTTTGACAGCCCGAAACCGGCCAGAAAATCCGTGCGACCATGTTTGCTGTCATTATCTCCGCCGGGGCCGCAAGAAAATGGAGGTAATGGAAGAGGAGACATCTTTTATCTCGGCTAAATGCGTCCCGAAACCTCGCTCAGTTAGAGGCGGTTATCGAAATCCTCCGACGGTGGTATGCGCCCCGATGGACAGTCGTGTCGGTGACGCTCCGGTGGAGAGTGCATACCTTTTGTGAAGTGCGTCCCCTCCCCGAAACGACGGATTCCGGCGGATTCCTTCAATATCTTAAACGTACAAACAGGTCCTTCATGGGGTCCAGGTGCTTCCAGGTATCGAAACCGTACACAAAACCAATAAAATCCTACCCTCGGGAGTGCCACTTTTCTTCGCCTTCTCGGGCGGAAACGTTCCTTCTTTTTTTCCCCCAACAATTCCTGGCTAAAGGAGCCGATACTTGCCGACTTCGCACGCTCTTTTCTCGATGAAAAGGGACTGCGCGACAAGAGCCCAATGCAGACGCGCCGATGCACTTTACCGTTCATTCGCGAGATCTCGCCGGCCAATCTCGATCTTCTCGAGCGTTCTTGTTCGGCGGCGAAGTTTGCCTCGTTCCCACATTTGCCACAGTTCACCGCGCGCCACAGTCGACGTTGGCCAAGCCAAGTTGTCGATGGGGTTAAGGTAAACAGTAAACATTCGACATTCCCTTCCCTCGGTGGTATCGCGCCGTAAAGAGGTCCGCAACCGCTTCTTGGAGCTCCACCGACGCACACACATCGGCACACATATCTTCGGGACGGGCATGCATGTGCGATCGACTAACTGGTCCTCACGACAATTGCGCCCCACGACGCAAGCGGAGGCGAAGGAAATCCAAGGAGGAGGGTCCACATGAGGTCGAGATAAAATCCCGGCCACAAGTTCGTCCCGCCGATTGGCGGGAGCTGGCTGGCTGGCTGGCGGGCCTGGGCCAGGGCCATACCGACCACGGACTTACAGCGGCAACAGACACACAGCGGTTTGCAGCAGATAAATTTGCATTAAAATCAGTTTACCGAGGAAGATACTGAACGGGTGGCGAACGCCGAGGTGGGTATGCCATCGGGGGCAAATGAACAAAGGTTTGCATAGGAAACAAACCCGGCAGCCTCCGCCGGACGACGGAGGACGACGACGACGACGAGCGGCTGGGTTCGGAAGGGATCGCCCTGTTGCGCTGCTCGCCATTTCGATCGATCTCTCGGCGTGGCGTTGTGTTGCTTGCTTGCTTGCTTGCTTTCCGCAAAAGCGGACGGAGTGCGGACCGCTCCGAAAGTGCTCGTTCGTAAAATGAAACGATTTGGTCCTTCTGTCTGGACAAGGGGGAAGGAAAGCGGATGTGCTTGTGCCCTAGTCGGTGCCATAGAGTTTATTTGCTGTAACTCTATTTCGCAACCTCGTGTCATGTCCTGTTGCCGCCTGTCACCTTCTCGCTCTAGCTCTTTTCCTGTAGATTTTCCCGCAACCTTTGCAGATGCTGAGTATATGTGTGTGTGTGTGAGTGCACGAGTATGTTATTGCCTACATTGAATCGCGCCCGATTGTGGCATTATTCCATTCCGGTCCGATTGCGGCGCTTCCATTTTGCGGAGTTAATTTATCGATTGACATTTATCATCCCGCTCGAACCTCTCGAATTCCCGGGCGGAGGGGTGGTGGAAGTGGCGAGATGGGTTGGACGGATTTTGGCCCGTTTTGGAAGTGTAGCGTGTAGCGTTCGGTTCAGTTCGGTTCCCGCTGTTCCCGGTGGAAAAACCTGTGGGGAAGGGAAAGTCACCGGGGATCATCCCCGGGAAGAAAACGAGGAAAAAAGACGAGGTTCGGCCAGTCCGTCTGCGCGTTGGTCCGGCGGGTAGAGCGGGTACGAAATGAACAATTCTCCTTCTCCCCCCCCCCCCCCCCCCCCTCGCGGGAGATGGCGGGAAAACATTTCTCGGATCTACGATCGATCGGGCCCCTGAACCCGTTCGCCAGAGCCCCCCGACGCCAGTTGTCTATTGTTCGCCGGGAGCCATAAGTCCATATTAACGCACGTCGAGTGGAACCGCGAAAATGGTGTCCTGCGATAAGCGGCTGAAAAGTGGAAATCGCGGTCGTACCCCCGGTCTCGACCCCGTTTTCCGCAAACAATCCACCAGAGGGCCGGAAGAGCTGTGCCCATCAACGGGTGGACCGCGCGCATGTGTGTGTGTGTTTGGGTTGCGATAAATGGCCGCGACCCGCCGGCTTTGCCAATATTTTCCTCGCGAAAGCAGTTCGGCTTCGGCTGATGGCCATCGGTACAGCGTAAGATACACACTCTCGGTCCGCAGCAGTGCCTTTGTTGGATGAGGCTTTTCAATGAGCCCAGCACAGAAGACCAGCGGTCCAGGTTCGACCGGGCTCCGATGGCAATCACGGATCGGTGCGGCAATTGCAGCAATGGGCGTTCGCTTTCGAATGGAGCATTGTTTTCCCGCTTGAACGCGGCGGAGGAAGTGACGACGGTGGCGGCGGCGGTGGTACGCGACTTCCATTCCAGGAAAAATGGACTGAACTGGACTGGTCGGCTGCGTCGATGCCACCGTTTTCTCGCGGCTCCGTTTTTGGGATCCCTCCACTTTCTTGTTGGCGACTTCCGAATGACGACGCTCGGGAAACCTTTCTAATGCGCGAACCAATGACTCACGCCGCCCCGGGTGCGTAATCCGGTGCGACGAGTCAAATGAGGAGACCCATTAGGGGACGACTGATCGGTTGTCGCTGCTTGACGGTGGTGGTGACGACGAGTCACTGCATCGGAATGCGCTGCTGCACCCAGCGAAAGATAGGCCACCGGTTTGGACGACTCTTAGGAATGGAGGTGGGCCCTGTCTGCATCCTGCGATCGAAACTATCGGCGCGTACTTGCCGTGCTACTTAAGAGAGCCCTCGTGAATGTGAAAATGAAACAAAGGAATGCTTCAGGGCGGGGTTTGCCTCGAATCGGATGCAAATGCATCGGAAGGAATGGAATTTGAAAGAAACAACAGTGACTCGTTTGCCAGGTTGACTCGGCTAAGACTATTTAATTCATCTTTCTTAAAAAGCGAAGTTTTGTTCAATTCTAGACGATGTCTTTAGGCTAAGATATTGAATTTAAACTCTATTTTCTTTCCTGAAGTCTTTTTTTACTCAAAACCAAGCTATTGATAATTTAGTTTATGACGAAGTTGCTAATTTTGTAGGAAGAACTTCCCTGGACCAACATTCATGGAAAACATACGAAATCGGATTGAAAATTCCGGATTGTTGATTGCTCTACTCTTTTCGTTTTTTAACTCGAAGTTTAGATGAAAACATTTATTATATTTGAAGATCTCAAAGTTAGTCAAACAAATTTGTTTCATCTTTCTTAAAAAGCGAAGTTTTGTTCAATTCTAGACGATGTCTTTAGGTTAAAATATTGATTTCAAACTGTGTTATCTTTCCTGAAGTCTTTCTTTACTCAAAAGCAAGCTATTGATAATTTAGTTCTGTTTTGGATCAAGCAGTTGATAATTTTGTAGTAAAAACTTCCCTGGACCAACATTCATGGCAAACATACGGAATCGAATTGAAAATTCAGGAATTCCAGATTATTGATTGCTTTACTCTTTTATGCTTTGCAACTGGAAGTTTAGACGAAAACATTTATTATATTTGAAGAGCTCAAAGTAAGTAAAACAATTTTTTTTCACCTTTCGTCCAGTTATAGACCAGCACCAGTTTCGTCCATTTCTAGACGATGCCTTTAGGCTAAGATATTGAATTTAAACTATGTTATATTTCCTGAAGTCATTCTTTACTCAAAAGTTTTTGATTATTTAGTTCTGTTCTGGATGAAGAAGCTGCTAATTTTGTTGGAAGAACTTCCCTGGACCAACATTAATGGAAATCGTTGAATTGAAAATCATTGGAATTCCGGATTATTAATTGCGTTTTCGCAACTTGAAGTTTAGACGAACACACTTATCACATGAAAAGAGCTCAACGTTAATTAAAGAAGTTATTTTTGTTACTAAGTTTATAGGGTTTCTCCACAAATTCACCCAAACAGGTTGCAGCAAAAATGCTTTAAAATTTTACTGATGTTTCGTCTGATAGCGTTTGATAGCAATCAGTTCAAGAACTATGCTTAAATTGTTGATTCCTTTTACCGGGATGTCGTAAAAACCGACTCCCGATAACCGAAGAGGTTAAAGTAGGACCAATTTCGAGCGAGCAAAAGTTGTAAAAGGCCGCCTCCGCTTCGGCCGGGAAAATGTTGTTTGCCTTTTTTCACGGAAACCTCTATGGGCGAAAGGAGGCGGGCGGGGGGGAACCGGTTTGACGGAACCGGGCGACCGTCAGTCAGATCGTCTTCAGAGGGAAGAGCTTGCCCGGACGTTTGAATGTGCATTTATTTCGATGACCTCGCGGCGTCGGTGGTGGGTGCAGCGCGTTCCTCTCCCAGACGAACCTCGGCCGTCGTTGGGGGAAACTGTCAAGCTAAAGCTTATGTGTGTGTGTGTGTGTGGTTCCTGAAGGCTTCGGTGCGAGGGAACGATCGATCGGAACGGCGGACGGCGCACGGGAATAATTGAAACGATCGGCGACGATGGACGATAAAAAGACCTCGGCGGACATCACCGGCGGGGGTCGATGTATGTGTGTGTGTGCCTGTCTGTGTGACTAAGCCTCTCAGACCCAGCGCGGTGTCGTTCACTTCCTTCGCGCTCGCGCGGCGTTCCTGAACCACTCCGTCATCATCCAGTGGCTCCGGATTGTTGCCGATATCGATGAAAGATGTGTGTACAATATTGATGTAAAACCGCGCTGACCGAAACCCATTAGAGTTGGCTCGATCGATCGTTTAGATGACGGCATGCGGCAGACAAGAAGGAACGAACGTGGGAGGAAGAGAGAGAGAGAGAGAGAGTGAGAGAGCATGCGGGAGAAGGACCTTCTTCTTTGTTTGCCATAGCGGTTGTCCGGTTGTCTTCGGGCAGCTTTGACTCGGTCTCAAGCCCGAGCCTGCGTCGAGAAGGTGGATAAACAGAAAGCACTAAAGAACGGACGCGGAGGGAAGCGAACAGATTGAACCGCGGCCGATGACGAACAGGCCCGGGATGGGACGACATCTCAAGAGGGTCGCCGTCGACGGGCAATCTCGGCATCTTGTGGTGGCTTCGGGGGGTTGGATGAGGGACGAGCGATCGAAAAGAGTGTGCAGCGAAAAGCCAAACGCGTTCCCGTGTCGTGTTTATTGAATAATGCAATGGCAAATATAGGCTGCGCTTCTCCGGTGTATGTGTGTGTGTATGTGTGTCCGGGAGTGGAGTTTTCCGAAAAGGGCTCGATCGTCGTTCAGGTGAGTCCGAGTTGAAACCCAAAAGATAGAGGATCTGTTGGTCGCTCACTTTTTCTCACTGGTGAGAACGACCTGCAGACGATCGATGATCGGGGCGATGGTGGAGTAATAAGAAAATAAACCCCACCCCAACCGCTTCCGATCCGATTGCGGACATTGTAAAGCAAAGTGTGGTGGTCGTGTGCGCACAGCGCAATCCCTTGGCCCTAGAACGGATCTTTCGCTGCTCACGACGGTTCGAGCGAGATCCTTCTCACCGGTGAGCAGATCCGCGCTTCATTCTCACCTCGCTCGCTCAGCTGACGAGGCGAACGAACAGGCCAACAAAACGGAGCAACAAAAAGGACGAGCCGCAAAATGGAAGAACGCAACCCGAGCGGTTGAACTGACTGCACAATTCGTGGCTAAAGACAGGGTTTGCTACAAGAAAATAAAATAGTGTACTGGTTTTTTCCTGCTCACCTACCTCACCTCTTTCCCACGCGTGTGTGTGCCTGTGCAGCGTCCGAATTGAGTCCTTCAGTTTTATGGCATTTTAATGGGCCCCAGCCGAGTGCAGCCCAATGGCCGTGTCCGATCGATCGGGTAAGATCGGGCTAAATTATACAATTGGGTATGTGTATAGCTTCCTTTTTTTTCCCCCTACCTTCCCATGTTCCTGCGCTGCGGGGAAAAACCTGGAAAGCCACCAGCGCCACATTCCAGCGTCCGGAAACGTCGCGCGTCCGAAGGGTGTGAATAAAACATGCTGGTCGAATATTTACCCTTTTTTGCGTTGGACAATCTTGTGGTTTATGAGTGTAGCGAAGGCAAGGGAAACTACCAACACTCTAAGCAAGGGGATGCGCACACCAATTGCTGCGAAGGTAACGGGAGAAATGTTATCGGCCAGGCGGAACTTTGGTTGATATTCCACCGATTAGAGCTTCCTTTTTGCTTGGCCGTGTTTTGAAAGGTAATTTAATCTGATCAAAAAGAAAAACCACCCGCATCTGGGAAGGAGAGAGGGAGAGGAAGAGCAAAAGAAAAACAAAAACCAAAAACCTATCAGTCCAAGTTTAATATGCTCCGTCCGATCGTTGTTGCCGAGCATAATCCTAATATGAAATTGGTCACGGTGCAGCAATCCATTAGTGAAGGTGGCTGAACATTTGTTCTGCTGCGGGACGACTGTTGTTGCCGCCCCCCTCTCCAACCATCTCCCCATGGTGGTGGGTTGATCGCTTGCGATCGTCGTGATCATCGTCTCGCCTTTCCCGGCCTGCTCTGGTGTGGCACCGGCCTTTCTTCCGTCCCCGCCAGCGCAATATGTCGCGTTGGTGCTCGGCCAGGCGTCCTAAACGAACGGATGGACGAACGGGCACGGGATGCGCGCGGATTAACGCAAACGCTAATGGGGGCCCACCACATCCCCTCCGTCCCACGAAGCGCTCTTTCTCTCTGTGGCTAGGCTTTTCCCCCCACTCGGCCTTCTTTTTGTTCCACCTCGCCATCGGTGGCTCGGAGCTGCGCGGGTTAAGACGCCGAGACGTCGTCGTCGTGTACGTGCTCACCTTTCGCGTCCTCAGGTGTACGTACGCGCCTCGTGTGTGCGCGAGCCTCTGGAGAAAAAAAACCATAATAAAGAAACATCAACCGCAGCGCGCGAAACCTTTTTATAATTCTACTTGCACGAGAACTTGCGCGTCGCGTTTTTTTTTTATTTCATTGGTGGTTGTTTTCTTCAGCTGTATGCTTTTCTGTTGTTTTTCTTCGGTGTTTTCTCCTCTTCCGTTCAACATTCACAACGCCGAATGGTGGATGGAGACGAAGACGAAGATGATGACGACGATGATGGTGCGGTGGTGGTGGTGGTGGTGGTGGTGACGATGAAGAAGATGATGATGTTGATGGCGGTGGTGACGGTCAGGTCTTCTAAAAGGCCGGGAGAATGGAAGAATGGTCCATTGGCGAACGCGTCTTGTGGAATGTCGAGTCCCGGCCGTTCGGAGTGAAGGCGTTCGTCGTTGCGCCGCTCGGAGCACAGCGGGGGTGGAAGCACGGGGTCATAAAGCAAGCCGCAAGCCCCTTCGCTCCCTTCGCTTCGTCGCTGGTCGAAGAGCCGAAGAGGAAAGCAAAGCAAAAAAGAGAAGAACCAAACCGAACCCCGATGGCCTAAGTGAAAGAATGGTTCACCCGTCGGTTCCGTTTAGGAGTCGCAGCATAGAAAACCCAGTGGCAAGCATACACCCCGACACACACACACACACACACGCACGTCACATCTTTTCCGAAGGATGAAAATAGACGAACCGAGGGGGAACCAAACGGGAAAGCCTTGTGGGGGTCCTCCCAGCTGGCGGTTGCTGCTGCGACGCGGGGTCCGGGCCGGGGTTTGGTTGCTATTTTCATGCAAATTCATGGAACGGGCCTCTCTCCCGCTGCGGCAGAGGCAGCGGCTTATCATAATTTTATTCGCCCATTGCAGGCCCCACGATCGGCCGTGTGCGTTGAGTGTTTCCCAAGCTCTTTTGCCTAGCTTTTATGCGCACCATTTCCCCGGGAGGAGCGCCTGTTGCAAAGGAAAGGAAAATGATTAGGATCGTGGCCCGGCTCGAACCGAAACTTCGGTCCTGCCAAAAACCGTATGATTTGCAATGGCCAGCGGAGGATTGAAAAGTGAAGAACCGAGTGACTCGAAGCGGACGAAGTTTCCGAATTTTTAATTTAGCTTTATTGGTAAAGCGAACACGCCGGGACAAAAATGTTAACTTATTTAAGTTTCGGTTTATTTTTCCATTTTGGTTATCAGATCGAACCGGGTGTGCGTGCGTGTGTGTCGTGGCCATATATGCGGCAATAAGCAGCCGTACGCGTTGGTCTGGCCGGGAGTTTATAGGAGATCTTGATTGCTTCGTTTCGGTTCGACTACCGTAATTTATTATTTATGTAAATTTCGCTTATCGTGCCGATCGATGGGAAGCTGACATGCAGCAAGGTTTAATCAAATCTTTGGCTATTAATAAAATTAATCTCGAGCTTAAGCTCGCATTCGTGCGCCAGCAGGGCGTAGAGTGGCGAGTGGCCTAATACCTTTGTTTATTTAGTTTTGAATTGGTTATGCATAATTTTACAAAAACATTGCTTTTGACAACCAGACCGTTTGCGTTTGCGTGGAGTGGAAACTCATTTGCGAGGCTCGGGCGAGTGACACCGGGCTGTTCTCCCGGTCGGTTTCCGCAGTGTTTTCCTCCCCCCTCCCCCCACTCTGACACGCACAAATTTGCTGGCCGCTGCGTTTTGCTGCGCTCCCCCTCCCTCTCCCCCTCCGCGGGGAAGATTTATGAACATCGAACGAAAATTATAGCCCTGAAGTAATGAATTACCCGCGAGCGAAATCTCCTACTTCTTGTCGCTCTTCCGCTTTTTCGCGCCCATTCGCGGATGGTACATTCCTCCATTACTCTAATGAGCAGCTTCAAAAACAAGTTTCGACTTAATTATCGCCCGGCGGGGCCCAAACCGCGCCAAACACACACACACACACAAACGTACACACTTGCGCCTCGAGTGCAGAAAGCTCCGGGATTTTCTATTGCCCGTTCGCTCAGCCTTTGGGTGTCTCTCCGCACTCCTCACACACACACACACACACTGCCCGTCCGCCCGGTGATGATGCAAACGCTAACTAACATACGTCCTTGCGGTGCCCCCCCACCTCCCGTGTGTGTATGGGCGTTTGATCATGTCACGTAGGCGTAAGGGGTTTGTTGCTCTTCTTTTTAATACACTTGGATGTTACATTCCGACGGTACTCACGGCACCGGGTCCGGGTTCGGGCCCTTAATTCCTGGAGGGACCTCTGGCAGAAGGTGATGTGTGACCTGCGGGAACTGAGCCCACACCTTTCTTTTCCCTTCCCTTCGCTCGCTCTCTACGGCGTACGTCGTTACTGTGTTTCCCACTTTCCATTCATAATTTCCCATAAGCGGCCGGCCTGCTATTCCCCATGGGCCTCGCTAGCCTTGCGTCGGCAGAAGCCTATGCACGGCACGTCGCCTCACGTCCGTCTGTCGAAGGATCCTTTGCTAACCCTGCACGGAAGAAGCTTTTCTGCAGAAGGGCCTTTTGACACTCTCGGATGACTTAATTGTAGACGACCACTTTGCACACTGTAGCGAAAAGCGAGACGAAACCGCTGACGGTGTAAGGACATCAACCCAGGCAGCCAGCCAGCCGGTCCCCGGAGGGTGGGGGGCGGGAAACCGTCGTGGAAAACGACGGCGGAACTCGCTCTCGGACAGGTTGCCAACTGGGCCTTTTTTTTGCTTTCGCGTCGAAGCGAACCTAAAACGTTGAGGGAAGCATTTTATTTTCTGCTTTGTGTTACCTCAATGTTGTGTGTATGTGTGTTGGGTGGGGGGAGTTAATAGTGTAGGCGTGGAGCGTTAAGGACATGACAGGACCGTTAGTGGGTGAGTGACACACCGTTCTCACCCTTTCCAGCACTCCGCTCAAGCCGTTTGGGTGTATTTTAGGGGGCCATGGGAGATCCGCCATTTGACGGGAAACACCATAAAACAGTCCCTTTTTTTGGTCCATTTTCCCACCCACGTGGAGAGTCGCGTGACGATGGGTTCGAGTTTGTTGGCGGTGCTTACCAGAGATAATGCTGAGTGTCCTCGGTCAGGAAGGAGAAAGGATAGGCAAAAGCAGTGTAAATATGCTAGCCGAAAAACAAAAGAGGAAAAGGAGAAAACCAAATCAACTCCTTCACACTCCGAGAGCCCACAAGATGGTATTTATGTGTGTGTGTGTGTCTGTTAGGAATTAGTTACCTTTGTTTCGTCGCAATCTTAATGGGAAGAAAAGACGGGCCAACGATAACGAGGGCAAGATGTTGGGAAAAATTAATCATCCCATTTGTGTCACTTGTGCGGAACGGACGAACGAGCGAACGAACGATTGTGCGGTGAGATAACAACAGTTAACTAACTTTGTTAATGAGATAAAAATCGAATGTCAAATAAATTTCTTTGCAAATTATTTCATCTCCATTTGGGTTAGGTTTTGCGAGTGTAAGGTGGAAAAGTATAGCATGATTGTTATTGGAATGGATCGTATCCGGCCCATTGAAAAATTTACATCTAGGTTTGACATATGATTCTAATTTTTCACTTATTTTTCTCTTACGAATTAAGACGTTTGTTTCACATTTTAAAACTGTTCACTTTATTCAGCGCTAAGAAAGATGCTTGTATAAAATTATCTTATCAGAACGAATGTTCCATTTTGAACAAAGAAACATTGTCTAAAACAAAGGAAATTTTAAATTCATATTTGCAACTTTGTTGTTCCAGTTTGTTGTCCCTTTGTGCTGCAAATTTGCCTTTGTCTAGTTCGTGCGAATTTTAATTTGAATAAATTAATTTCTGTCGAATTGTTCCTTGGCCAATAAAGTACCTGTTTTTATTGTTGCTCTAAATCGTAATACCACCCGAGTGTCATGTTACATTTAAATGCAACCGCATTTCCGTAAACTCTAAATGCTTCCGCCGGTGTCTGGTTTTGAAGGCAACTTTCAAATGCTTCATGTATGTACATTTCAATCATCCAACTCTCACCTTACATCTATTTCCGCTATATACAAATTGCACCTGACGGGCGGAATTGGCGTGCGAAGGGTGGGAAGGGGGGGGGGGGGGGAGAATGGAGTGTCACTTTTGATACAATTTAATTACAGCATGTCGCACTCCGCGAGGTCGGCGTGTTAGAGCTACATCGGCTGTTTAATAATCTTCCGCCGTGCATTAATGCACTTTCTGCACGGTGCATTCACTTGCCATGTTTTTTTTTGCACTTCTTCTATTTCACCCCGTCCCGTTCACATTCATCACCGGCGCCTGAAAGTGTGAATAAGTCCGACGACGTAGGATGGCGCACAAGTTTGTTGGCGCTTTTCGCTGAATGGATAATTCTATTCCTTTGCACCGTGGCCTGAAAACACACTTACACACACACAGGTCCGCACGTCGAATGAAAAGCTACTCAGTAGTGTACAATTTTATTGCGATTCAGCGACGATCGCGGGTGGGTTTTCCCACCGACTACGAGTGCGGTAAAGCGGTAGCGGAAGGGAGAAGTGGAGGGGGGTAGAACCGGCGGTGTGTGAAAAGTTTTCACTTAATCACATCTCCGCGCCCGAACCGGATGGTGACATGTGACAGCGGCATCAGCATATCCTGTACTCGGGGCTAAACCTCCCCCCATCCGGAACAACCACATTGCACGCGCACACAGACAAATACGTGGGAAGGAAAGCGGATTCCCGGTGGGAAAGCGCGCGCGCGTTCCGCGTAGGAGGTGAGTTTCTAACCTTGTGGAAAATTCTAATTCCCTTTCCCCGGCCACCAAACCGAGGGGCGGGGGTGGTTTGCCCGAAGCCGAGCTCCCGGTACCGAAATCAAGTTTTCATCTTTGGCTCTTAATTAATGTTATTTCCTTTCCGTCGCCACTGAATCTCTCTGTGCGCTCCGTGTGGAAAATGGGGGCGGGTGGTGAGGTGGGAGGCGAAAGCGTGTGGCAATGTTTGGCGAACGGTTTCCGCAGCGTGGCCCGCGCAAACGGTCTCCTCCCGAGATGCCGCTGTCGTCTTAATAAGAATTAGGTTGCACATGACCTCAAACAGCTCAAATATGCATCCTTCCCGAGAAGGAAAGGAACATAATCAGAGCGCACGGAAGCTCGGTAGCGGAGGGCAAGGAGAGGAGGGAGTTCTGCCATTCGACTGGAGCTTCTCGATTTATTTCTTCCTGCAAAAACCGTCCGGGAAAAGTCCGGGAAGACAAATTTGGCTCCGGAATATAATGTACCGCGCGCTCTCGAAACATTGTCTCGCTCGAGGTGGCGCACACATACTCGCACCCCGCCCCCGCCAGGGTGCCCTCGCCGCGGCGTCACGGTCCGCCGGGGGCATTTGCCCAAGGAAATTGTCCTTTGCCATCCCGCCGTCCTTGCTTCTTGCGCGGGAAAAACCCCAACCAGTCCCCAAGTCGCCTTATCATTTTCGCTAGACAATGAAAGCGACGAGCCGTTTATGAGTGTGCCGAGCAAGTAGTAGCAACATTTGCCACCACCGGCAGCAGCAGCAGCAGTGCTGTTGTTAAGCTTTTATGCGCATTGTCCTGCCCCCCCGCTCCCTCCCATCCACTACCCCACCAAACCAACCAACCGCTTGCAAAAGGTAAAGATTTGGCTGAAATTGTCATTACCGTGGAAGTTTCTCCGGGCCGGGAAAACTATTTTCTATCCGGCGGGCTTTGCGTTGCGCGCCGCCATTTTCTCTCCCGCCCCCCGCTTCTTGTGTGCCAACGGTTTTTTGCCGTGGAGCGAAGAAAGTTTGTCCTCCGCTCTCGGGTATGGGAATGTCCCACGGTGGAAAATGAAGTTTATTAGTAGCGTTTTGCTTGGCCCCTCGCGTGCACACACACACACACACATACAGCCTCAGCCCGAGGGGTGGATATCGCTGGGGGCAATAGAGCACTTTCGCCATGGCGGGGGGGGGGGGGGGGGGGGGAAAGGGCAGCAGGGTGGACATTTCTGTAGAAAACGGAAAACAAATGATAAACTTAGCCCTAGGTTGCTCGTCGCCTTGTACACCAGCGAACCTCCTTCCCCCCGCCTCGCCGGGAAACATTCCTCCGAACACACCGAAGGTGGAGCAATTATTCTGTTAATTTAATTTTCCAAAGAAATCACAACACAACGCGCGCTCGAGCACTCCGCTTTTGTGGGCTCTCTCTCGGATGGGGGGTGGTGGTGCAATCCCACCCGTGGTGGGGGAGCGTGCGGACGGGGGAAGGGTCAGCTAAAGGCTCGCGCGGCAAACTCATTGAAAATTGTTAATTTAAACTTTGAAAACGCGCCTTAAACGGATGAGGCGAGAGATGAAGAAGAAGTCCGCGGGACCGTTTTCCCACCCAGCTTCCACCCAGCTGGTGTGCCTATGTGCTGTGTGGTTTGGCCGCGGCGTTGCTGTCCTCGTCGTCGGTGGTTTGCGTTCCATCCTGCTGGGAGTGTAAATAAATTTGAAAATTATTAAAATGAAACCGATACAAGCGGCGCTGGGCGGGCTCGCACAATAAGTGGCCCCAAAACGGTGTGGAAAGTTTTCGGCTGCCCTTTTTTGTTGTTGTTGCCGGGTCGCCGCTGGTGGCCAATTCGCGTCAGAGAGCCCACTAGGGCCACGGAGGGGGGAGGGAGCGAACCCGGGGAACACTTTGTTGCATCATAATCAAATGGGTTGTGGATGGGCCGGGAGACACCTCTTATCTCCCACTTAAATGTATCCATCGTGGTTGATGGTTCTTTTTCTCTTCGAAATGAAACGAAAAAACAATGCTGCATACATCTCAACCGGAAAAGCTCGGTGAAAAGTTTCCACACACCCCCCAAAAAGGATGGGAAAATAGTAGTTCACCGGGCGGTCGGTCGTCCGGCGTGCAGCGTTCGGCGATTTGCCAACGCCGTTGGGAAGCTGCGTCGGCCTTACGCTTCTCGCACAGAACGAGAATAATGAGCAGTTGAAACAAAATAAAACTTTCCCTTTTTTACGAAGGGTTTTTTTTCCACCGGTCTTTCTTATTGTTGTTGCCGTTGGTCGGTTGTAATGTTTCACATTTTTTTTCCGTTTCCGAGGCCGGGCGGGAAGCAGCTCAGCATTAGTTAACCGTTAGCCTAACGAACGAAAAAAAAGGGGGGGAAACTGGGTAGCTTTTGTGCGGAAGTTTTCCACTTGCGCAGGTAATCTTTTCCTGTTCTCGTTTATTTATTGTTTCATTTTTTTGGTTTGTTGTTGCGTGTGGCTGTGGCTCTTGAATCTAATTTAATCCGACATCCATTCCATGGGTCGTTTAATACACTGAACAGACATTTCGTTACTCGTGTACTCTCCGCTGTCGTCCCTCGTCAGTGATTCTATTACCTATTATTTAGTTGTCGGGTCGTTTGATTGTAAATTTGAATTAGGCTTAGGCAATATTACGGGCAGCATTTCGTTAACTTTTCCACCCTTTCGACGGTTGTTTCGATTTTTTTCCGTTTGTGTTTCATGTTCTTTCCGTTTGTTCTTTCTTCTGTTCAACTGTTTCATCTAAAGTTGCCATTGGATGGCATTCATTTTTGCCCCGTCCGGATCGTTGACGTTCGGTCGGTTTTACAATCGAGCGGTCCACTTTTTAACTCTCTCGCTGACGCTGACACAATCTGATTCGCGTTTTAGGACCGACGATTTGAGAGCATGTATTTTGCCGAAAATTGTCCGGGCATAAGACGGGCGCTCACGGCAAACAGCACGTGCCCTGGGCGGTGTGCGGAAGGCGTCGTCGAAAGGAAAAATATGTTCGCTCCATCTCGCGCGCACCCAGCGATACTATCGGTTCGACATGGAAAATCAATAAATCGTCCATCCCTCCCGCCTCATTACCATACCAATTAGTAACGGTTTGGTTTTATGGAATTATATTCGGCCGCAAGAGGGAGAGCGATTGTGTGTGTGTGTGTGTGTGGTTTAGCTTAGCGACGGTTGGTTGGCATGCCGGCATTTGGGTTTTGCCTCCTCCTCGCCGGGATATTTGATCGTACCCCGGGAAGATGGCAAGACACAACCCGACGGGAGGTTTTCCGGATTTCGAAGCGATTCCAGGAATGGATGGTAGCGGCACCGAGCGAAGACTTCCGGCCCGGGGTCTGGTGGTTAAAATGTCCAACCGAGCGAAAGATCCCAACATCCTAAGTGTCCTGCAATGCTGTGGCTGTGTATGTGTGCCCTCTTTTTTTTTCGCTCTCGTCCGTTTCCTTCGAGGTGTCTTACTTTCGTTCCTTTGTTGGCTCGGAAAGGTTGATGATTCAAGCAAGTGCGGCAAGAAATAAGGTAAAAGATCATTTCTTACTTCACGCTGGGACATTATTGTGTTTCTGTTGGCATCCTTTGTCCTTTTTTTTTCCCCGATAGGAAGCAGGTCGTAGGTCTGCCCCGAAACGGTAATACCGAGCAAGTACCGTTTGCGATCGTTATCCGAGCGCGCGGTAGTGAGTGCAGGATACGCCATTGGTTGATACTTTTTCAACTCACACACACACACGCACCTTGCAAAAAACAAAGGAAAAAAAATCGAAAACATTATAGTGGGTTAATTTCGGTTCCTTTTTTTCCTTGATGTGCCTAAGTGAAGCCCGTGCAAAATAACACACACAAACACACATTCGAAGAACGAGGCAAATCCGGCAGGAAGGGCAACCCCTCCGGGGACAACTGGATGGCGGTACGGGGCCATCAATTTTGCGGCCACTGTCCGCGATGTGCCGACGATAATGATAATAACGGTCCCGGGCGCGAAGGCGGAAGACAATTTTCCGAGGCGGGCGAAATTGCATCAATTTGCCGGCTTTAAAAACAACGGAGCAAAAATATATAAGCGAATAAGCGACCGCCCCGAAGAAGATTGGGCGGCATTTGTTGCTGGACGCCCGCCCCAACGTCGTGAAACATTACCTGACGGAACGCGCGCTGGATCGGATCGGGATCCAGAGGATTACGGACGGCTGTAGCATCTTTCTCGTCATCATCATCATCATCATCATCATCGTTGGCTATTATCATCGATCATTGGACGACGATGAAGTCGGAGGGAAACGTGGGTGAAAGGGATGCTCCCCATTTTTCGCCTCCCCAAAATCCCCAACCGAACCATCCGGGAGTGTCCTGTGGTGTGGGCGCTTCTTCCCCCCTCCATACAAGATGGCAGGAGGAGGGTCGAGTTCCGACACCGTTCAATTTATTTTTGGGCTATCCTCCTCCTGCTGGATCGAGCCGAAAAAGACGGTCCTTCCGTTCTCCTGCTTTTGGGTTTCCCTCCTTTACTTGGGCTTTATTCAGAATCGGATAAGTTAAAACAACAACACGGGCCACAACCGAGCGTTGAGGTTGATGAACACATATTTCTGGCAAACAGGCAACCATCCCCCTCTCCAGACTCGTTCGTCCTTTGACTTTTGAACCGGAGGAATGGAGGGGTTTCCCCCCCCCCTCCCCCTCCTCGTAATAATCTTCTCCGTCCCAAAACGTCCCGTCTCGACGGAAGTCACTTGCGTTTACGTTTTATGCTACACCTTTGATGGATGGAAAATTATGATGACTGGTGATGGTGCAATTTTCTCGATTCACTAGCAAAAGCTGACAGCAAATCATCATCCTCGGTTGATCTGTGGGGCCGTGTGCCGGCCTGTGTGTGTGTGCTTGCTACTCCACCTGTTTGTCTCAAGCGCCGGCCAGGTCCAGATCCTTTACCGTTCACAACCTTCACAAATGACGAAAGGGAAGAAAAATAAACCGGAAAACCCTTTTTACGGATGCAATCCCATACCTGACGTGCTCAAGAGGAGCCTTCCTTCGTAGGGAAGTGTGTAAAAACAAAAAAAAAGAACTCACTCACACACACAACGGGAAGAACAAAACGAAGGAGAAAAACACGCGTGCGGAATTTAATAACAATACATTATGCAAATATTTCACGATGGTTGAACACAAGGACGAATGGGGGCCGGTTTTCCCGAGCCAATGCTGAGAGGGGGGAGGGGAGGGGAGGACGGGAAAATAGATAGGTTCACCTGTGAGAGAAGATAAGTTATGTACGGGAAGGATTGTGGTGACTGGTAACAAAAAAACAACACTACACAGAAACACAGAGAAAAGCTCCGGCGAATGAAAGTAACGGAGCGTTCCGGAGGGAGTTTTTCCTTTTACCCACCACGTTAAATTAAAACATTCCGCCTTCCGGGGAACATTTTGAAGTATTTCGTCATTTTGACTTGCGTCGTTTCGCCGCTTGCGAAAATCTGCTTGCCCACAATCTCCATACGCGCGACACCCGTTCGTTTTTTGTTTGTTGCCTCCGAAACAAAGAGCTTTTCCGGTGCGCTGGGTTTCACTGGAAATATTTAATATGGTGGAAATGTACCCCACCACCGACCACCACGTTACCACCTCGAGCACCGCGGAAAGCTTGCGTGCAAGCGGTTGGCAAAATGTTTCAAATTGCTGAAATGGAAATGGAGAATTGGACGCTGATTGATTGTCGTAGGCAAAGTTCAGCTCAAAATTCAGCCTCTCACGGGTGCACTAAACGGGTGAGTGTTTGTCATTTCCACTGAACTCATAAGCAATTTCCCATTATTGTTTAGAGGTTGATGAGCAAACGCGAACGAGCGAATTCTTCCCGTACCTTATGGTTTTCAACCAACCAAATGAAGGGTTTATTTAACTCTCCTGTCGTTGCTTCCCCGAAGCTGCCTGACGCAGCTCTCATCAGACAAATTGGCATATCAACCGAGGCAGAAGGTCGGTTGATTGGTATTCCCCGGGCAAAAAGCTATGATAAACCTGAGACCAACCTGAATCTGCCTTTACACAGCACGACAGATAATTGAGTAGATTTGGTATAAATCTTGCTCTTGGTTCTGGTGGAAGTTTCCTGTTGTTTTTTTTTGTGTCCTCCCTGATGTTATTTTAGGACGCTTTCGTTTCTTCTCGGGCGTTCAGCCACCCCCCGCCCCCACCCCGGTTCCGGACTGCCACAATCGCGCGCGCGCCAGTGTAGTTCGTGAAGTTGGCTAATTTCAGGCACCAAGGACGAAATTCGGTTTGACTCGCCCGAAGCCCTTTGGCGAGGCGCTCGATCGAAAGTTCGCTGTAGCAAACCCGGTGCTACCAAATTACGCGACGGAAAATGGAGGAGTCAGGGCGCTAGAACCATCTCCCCCCCACCCCCTCCCTCCTCACTCTCATGCAACAATGATGATGGAGATGAGCGCCGGATCGGGCTGCGGGTGAGCTGGCTTGATTGGGAAAGCAATCAAGTTGAATAATTGAATACAACCGGGGTGTGTAGTCCCAATAATGCCGCCACGTATCCACGTCTATTTGCCCAACAAAACGTGGATCCCGGCCCATCCTTCGCGCGGCCCTTCGCCCCCGGGGCCATAAGGAATGTGCACCATCTCTCGCCCATGGTTTCGGCGTCTTCATTGTTGCACCGTCGCTTTGTGTCCGACTCCGGTTGCGCCGGGGGTAAGTGAAATCGTACCGGTTAAGTTGATTATCCTCGTGAACGTTCTCGAATGTGTGTCGCCGTAGTTTCGTACGGCACCGGGGGCGCAAAATTGAAGCGACTCCACTTGATAAGAGTGTTCCGTCTGCCCAAGTCCCAAAGCCCCTCCCGCCACTGCAAAATGGCGGTGTTCCCGGAAAGGCAGCATTTGATTCCGACACCGAGTCAGTCAGCTCGTCGATTGGCCAATGGTGCAAGTGATTGCGATTGCGAAACGGGTTCCGAGCCGGACGGAGTTGTTTTACCCTCTTATAACATGACACTTGAGACTCCGGCTTTCGCCGGCAGACAACTCCGAACTCCGGGCGAGGGAATTGTTCCCAATCGCGCTGAGTTTCGTTCTATTGACGGATGGACGGTTGTACGGATGTTCCCTCCTTCTTGTTGGGGCATCGCAAAATCTCGCGCTGTGTGCGCGCCTATCACACACCGACACTACTTAACACCGGGGGACACTTAACCTACTGCTACTCGGAGCGTTTTATAATTTTATTTGACTCGTTTTGTTTTTTGTTGCGTCTGTCGGTGGCGTGATTTTCGCATTTTGGTTCGGGGTTCGTCTACAGGAGCGTATGCACCAGGATCCACGGTCGGTGGTGCGAGACGCGCTCGTACACGTCCGGCAGACCGAGGCCGCACGGGATGCTCCAGGACTGTACGCCGACCAGGACGCCGTCCAGCACGAGCGGACCGCCGGCATCACCGAGGCAGACGCCCTGGTCCGGTTGGTTGCTGGTGCAGATGGTGCGCTGCTCCGAGATGCGGCTCGCATACGGTTCCTCGAACTGGGCCGCGCAATCGTCGGTGTCGATGATGTCGGTGCGGATGAACTGAAGTCGGTTCGGGAGTTGGTTGTTGGAAATCTGCAAAAACAGCGGAGGGTAAGAGAGCTGGCGGTCATTGCGTGCCAAAGTCTGAAGTGGAGATTAGAATGTACGCGCGAAAGCAGCGCCGGAGTCCCCCCCCCCCCCCAAACCCGCACCGCAATGGGTGAAAGGGTGACCAGCTGCGCCATCTGGCGGGCCGATGGAATGTTCGTTTGCGGCGAACCCCCCCGAACCGGGAGTCCAATCAATTAAACTCTCAATCCCATCAACCACGAGCGGAAGGGGCGCAACAAACCCGGCAGACAGACCGGAAGCCTCAACTCGTGGAGCACTAACAACGAAGGAGACGACGACCACGACGACGACTGGCTTTTAGTTCAGCGGAGATTAAAATGGTAAATTGAATCGACTTAAGTGTGCTCACTGACTGGCTCTATGTGTGCCTGTGTAGATGTGTATGTGTGTGTGCATCAGAGGCAGCTCCATTGCTGTAACACACGGCCACCACCATCACCTCCATCTCCACCATCATGGAAGAGGGTGGGATTATGGGTTTGTCCTTTCGGTTTGCTCGTAAGCCAGAGCCACCGAGCTTTGAGGTTGAGGTGGAATGGAGAATGTTTGCACACCTTTTTGCCAAACGCACTGCTCTCGCTCCGCTGAAGCAGAACGGCATGGAGTACCCGGCTGTAGTCCTACCAGCCACAAAAGGAAGCCCAGCGGTGGCAATCGCCCACCATCGCCGGGGAGTGTAGCCGGAAGCTCCGCCGAAAGAGAGAGTGTGGGAAATAAAAGAAAATACGGATGCTATCGTTTGCAACTTACAGCCGCAGCGCAGTTTGGGAGCGGTGGGAGGAAACGGGAACATGGACTGTAGGGGAATAGGGGACGCGGTAGAGAAAACGTCTTACCACGGCTGGTGGGTGCGTTCCCTTTGGGAAGCGGAAAGGAGCGAGCGAGCGAACGAGGAACTGAAGCTTCTTAGTCTCTTTGTGGTGCAGGCTAGATTATCCCGGAACCGAGGGAACTGACTGATATCCGGTCCGGGCAAAAAGCGTTCCATTCTTGGCTAATAGTGTCCATTTCCGAGAAACCAGTACACTCCATAAACCGTGCAGCGTTGTCCAAACAACGCAAAGATAATCCCGCCTCACCAGCGCACTGCCACTCAGCCCCGGTGCTGGTTGTTACCTTCTGTTGCCTTGGACTTCAGGGTGGGATTTGGAAGTGGACAAGAATTCTTCACCGCAAGCGACTAATTTAATCCTAATACACTAAATTCCACCATTCCACGGGACGACGAGCGGGCGCGGCAGGCACAACTACTTTACACAACAATGAGCTTACTGCTTCACTTGTCACGGCCTGTCCTCCATGGGATGTTAGTTTAATTAGTCACGATGGTTCCCCGGGCCCAGCCGGATGGATGCACCTTCGATAGGATTATTGCAACATAATTAGTCACAACGTCATGCGGGAACGACTATATCCCTGCTACTTCCTGGACAATGAGCCTTCCCCGCCCCCACCACAATGTTCCAAAGTGTGTTCCGTGGATCCTTCCGGTAGGATTGGTTTCACGTTACGATGTTCTAGCCCCCATCATCACTCACCGAAAAACGACCCCATCCGGACACGGTGGCATCAGTGGCGGTTTCGAAGAATTCCGTCGCCAGCTCGATCGACTGCAGCTGGTCGGCGTTGTTGAACGCGAGCACCTCCCGAATGCGGATCAGCGCGATATCGTTGGCGTACGTCTGCTGGTCGAAGTCCGGATGCAGGATGAACCTTTCCGCCGTGACGTTGCGGCCCCCGACCAGGCGGTCCACGCTGCCGAGGAACAGCTGCACGTCCGAGAGCTGCTTGCCGATGAGGCAGGCCGCGGCGGTCAGAATCCAGCGACGGTTCACCACGGAACCACCGCAGTACACGAGACCTTCGTTGATCAGCGCCACCTGGAACGGAAACTGACCGTCCTGTGCCTCTGCGCCACCGGCGATTCGTGGATTTCGAGCTGTTTTGGGAACATTTCGGAAGGGAAGCATTTAGGTCGTTTGCATATTTCTGAAGACTTGGTGCGGTTTCTTGGAGCTCAGATTAGGAACTTCTGAGTTCAGGACCGTAATTACTTACGCTTTTCAAGCTGTGGCAAAGCAGTCGAGACTGCAATGAGCGCCAAAATGGCGGCGGTTTGTGCAACGAGACTTCTCGACATAGTTTTTGAGGTTCTGTTTCTTCCCGAGCGCAAGTACTTGAGGTCCACCGTTTGCGGTTGTTCCGCCGTTAAGTGATTGAATGAAGTTTTCCTAGCCGCTACACGGAAGTATTACCGTATTTATAGCTTCTCTCACCCCCCCAGCCCCGCGTTCCGTTTGCCGCCGCGCTTATCGGTCAGCAAAATTTGACCAATTTATAACCACCCAGGTTGCTGTGGGGTTATCTCTTCCGGTAGTGGACACCTGGTGCGTGCGACTGATTGAACCCTCATCAAAGTGGCGTCGATGTTGTAATACCAATACCGCTGATACGATAACTGGCCTAATAACTGGACCACCGGTACACGACTCCGGAGGTTGATTGATACAGGTCCTGCTCCAGCTGTCCGCACCTTGCGCTAGGCCTGAAGATATTGTTACCGGGTTGTATTCTGCCTTCCGAAACCTGGCACCCATTATCGCCTATAGGAGTGTGACTCAAGGAGAGGCGGAAGCAGCACGACAACCAACACCAACGTATCGGAGATGAAACCCGAACCGAACGTTCGATAACATTCCGGTGCGCCCAGGTGTTCGAAATGGCAATGTCCATTTGTGATTCACTTAAGAAGCTAGTCCACCTGACGGAACGAAAGTAGCTACGCGCGGGGGAAGTGAGTTGGCCGTTTGCGGCATGAGCCACTCAGGCCTCGCTTCCGAGTGGCGGAAACACATAAACATACAAGCGACCCGGGCCAATCGACCAACCGACCGACCCTGTCAACCCCCTCTGCCGGGGCGGAAGGACGGTAGGTGGGGGCAAGGGCAGCGGAGTGTTGAAATATTTACCGAACTCTCTAATCCCGATGTCGTAAATCGTGTGCTGCTACTACTTCTTGCCTGCAGGCTCAGGCCCGGATCGCAGCGGCTTCTTCGGTTTCGTTGACTTCCAAGTCGACGTATGTTCGGGGATGTGGCCGGTCTTGCCGGATCCCAGGCAGAGGGACTTGACGCTGGAGCTTCCCAAGAAGGCATGAAGACACGAAGAAAAGACGGAGGAATAAGGCCTTTCCTCTTGCTCGCACTCGCCACTCCTGTTCTCGCTCTGCCTTGCTCTAGCGAGATGGAATCGAGCCAACAGCGCTTTTCTTGGGAACAGGTGGGAATGGGTTACATATTATTCACTTCACCCCCGAAAACCAGACGCGACGTTTGCCTAGCCGTGCCTCTCTTTCGCTCTCGGTGTTTTCTTACGTACCGCTGTGCTGATAGTATCTGCCGTTTCCCAGAAGGAAGAGGACTGTCGGCCTGAGTTTTATAGTGACCGGCGAGAGATAGCCGAAGCCTACCGCACGGGGGTTGGCAACTATTTTGGACCCAGCTGTGCCCGGCGAACTCTGGCATCCCGCGCTCCCGCTTGCTTCACTACGAGAAAGAACCCCGAATGTGGAAGGTTGTCGATCGATTAGCTTCTTCAGTGGGTAACCCCGGGACAGTTAGGGGGGTAATGGGACGGTTCGCCCGCTTCAGGGTTGGCTGTTTACATCTTTATTATGGCTAGGCGAATATTCGGGCCTTCCTGCCCCGATCGATTCCGAGCCTCGAAAAGCTTGCGATGATGGAACGTTCCTATTAAGCCGGTAGCAGCACACCGGCGGACTCCTGAATCATCTCGATCCGTGCGGTTCGCTGGAGAAGGTGTGAAACCGATACCGGGACGTCGAACCTGACGAGATGGGGCTGTGCGGCTCCTTTTCTTTCGAAGTATCACTTCGACGTCGTAAAAGCGGCGGGCTTCGTGAGAAGAGCACGGGTGATGCTTTTACGAACGAAGCTAAGCTTGTTTTGCGCCACAACATAGGGCCCTGGGTTCCGCCCCGGCTGTTGTACGTCTCCAGGAGTGAAAACCTCCGCTTCCCAAATAGTTCCCAACGTTTGTCCAATCGGGAGCAGACGATGGTGAAAACAGCAAGGCACATAAATAACCTGCCTAACGGAGGACTAGTCTATGCTTTCCTGTCGCGTTTCATTTTTAGGCCACTGTAAAATATTAAATAATAAAATAGGAAGAAACGCTTCAGCCGACGGGCCAATCGCATTTTGCCATTTTTCGTCCGTGTCCGGTAGAAAAACCGCGCCATCTTCCCCACCGCTTGCTTCCCTCCATCGGACCAGGTTCTATCGAATCGGGGCATATTTTGGTGAGATAAAATATGGTGAAAAATGGAACTTCCTTCATCGGACCATGGCTGGCCGCACGCTATCCGGTGCCCCGCCGGCAATTCGGAAGGTTCCTGTTTTGTTTCTTGTTTTTATTTTCGGTACGTTTCATTTGCCTGCGGCGTGTGTTTTTTTGTCGCCCCCATTCCATTTCCGGATCTGTATTTTATTTTTGCAAAACCAAGCTCCCCCCAACCAAGAAAAGCGTTCGCGCGTCGGTGACATCCCAGCCAAAGTCCGGGTCGGTGTTGCAGAGTATCGGTTGATTCCGCTTTCCGGGTGGGGAGGGTGGCCAGCGTGGAGGGGACACCCCACCCCTGCCTAAGCTGATAAGTGATCGAATTTATTGATTGGCTTTTTCGATTAGAAACTTCCACCTCATCGCCTTCTCGTCAACGATTTTCGGCGGTGGGCGGTTCCTCCAGTTTTGCGGCGTGCGGTGGGAAAGTTTATTGTGCGCTCGGAAAAGCGACAGCGCCGGCGAAGATGCTGGTGGTCCGGGGGGGAGGTGGTTGTCGGTGGTAATCAAAATTTTACTACTTCTTCACCTGGTTTCTGCCCGGCATGAGGAGGAGGGTGTACCGGGCGGACGGACGGACGGTCCGGCTTTGTTACATAACACGTTCATTCGCTTCGGCGGCGCAAACCGGTGGCTCCACCGTTAGTCCCTTCGCTGGCTTTGGCGGCTTTTCGCATCGAGGGCCTTGCGTGCGCACCGCATTGGAGGGAAGCAAACCGATCGGTTCGGAGAAAGGGAAGAAGTGGGACGCCTTTCTCCCAACCCCGCCAACCATCCAGCTTCCCTTCGGCCCTTGGTGAAATGTTGCAAATTCGTGCGACGAACGACGGGGACGGGGGACGGGGGGCTCGGTGTTGGAGGCCGTGTGATGGCGTGAACATAAAAATAAAAGCGATCTAAAATTATAGTTGATTGTTTTCGGGTCGGACCGCGACGGGCGGGCGGTGTGTGCGGAGTTGGATCCCGGTCGGGAAAACTTTTACCGAAGGCGTTGGAGGATGTGGAAGGCGGGGGACTTTTTATGATTGGAAATCAATTAGGAGTTTAAAAAAGGGCAAATTTTGCGTTACGACCAAACGATAAACTGCTTTCGCCGGCAAAACGCAACAACAACATGCGGGTTGCGGCGAAAATTTATTCATTTTCTTTGTTTGAGTGCCGTCCCGCAGCAGCAGGGAAAATCGTTTAATTGTTTTTTAATTGATGTACAGCCAAGTACAAGCGAGCTGACTTTGTGGGCTTATGCCCTTTCCTTACAAGTAAAATGTAAATTTTCACTTTGTAACACTGTTTTGTTGGCGTAACATGGATGTAAAATTTAACCTTGCCTTAATGGTATTTGAAACATATCCTTCAACAACCCCATTTTTCCGGTTGGTACGTGTGTAACCGGAAAAACGCGGTTGTTGAAAGATATATGTTTCAAATACCATAAAGACAAAGGCTCGATTTATATTGAGTCTATAAAAATCGTGCGTGCCACCAAGGAAATGTCGTACCTGTGTCTGCCTTGCGTTTGTTTCAATTATCCGGATCGATACTACGCGACGCGGTCGCTGCTCCGGAGACTTATAATTAGCTCACTCCAATCCGCCTGCCGCACTTCCAGGTCCGCGGGGGATGATGGATGCATCGCAAAAGTGCAAAAGTAGGTCAGATTATTTCACTTGGTGGGCAAATAATAATTAGCTCACTTAATAATGATTCGAGTGGCTTTAATTACTAATTTCAAGTGGTCCCCCTCCGGCCTTGAGTGAAGTAGTGATTTTGGAGGAAAGGAGGAACGTGTGGCATTTGGTGCTGAAGACGCAGGGTCAAGTGCACCATCAACCAACCGAGCCGCTGTACTTCGGCAGCCAGGGATCATTTTAATAACATTACCATTTTATAGTTCACCCTGGCGGAGCGTTCGCCGGGGCCAAAACATCCCCACGAAACAGGCTTCATTTTGTGACTGTTTTATTATTTTAATAATCCTACCAACGGTCCGTCCACTTCGTCACTCCCTTTCTCACTCTCTCTCTCTCTCTCACTCTCTCACTCGCGCTAATCTATTCCAGCGTAATTTGAATACGATTAAGGATGAATCATTTCAAGCGCGCACTCATCCGCGGCGGAACGCTGAAAGAGATTCATCAATTAGAAAATATCTTTCCACGCTTCGCCCTGGGCGCAGCCTTCGGTTTCCATCGAACGCGGCTCCGTTTATCACGACTTTAAAGTCCTATCAAAGCCCGTCCCGAGGTCGAGAGGGGAAGAGAAAGAAAAGTTGTATAAATAAAAACGCTTCGGTGATTTTAAATGCTCCCCCCCCGCATCCACCCGGGCCGGTTGATAGTCCATTCCGATCCGTGGCGAGGCATCATCAGGAGGGGAGGGCTTGCGTAAAAATTTGTCCCCGACCGAAAATTGAACCGAAACATCATTTTTCATGATTTAGCATCGTCCGGGTGGGGGTGAGAACGGGGCAGGGGAGGGTATAAAGCCTCGCTTTTCGGAGGGTGGGGGAGGGAAGACCAGTTTGTGGAACTGTTGGTTGGCTTCACTCGGCGGTCGTTGGTCGACACAGTTTATGGGTTCAATTTTAATAGCTAAAATGTTTCACCGCGTCCTTCCGGGCCCGCCTTCCCCGCCTTCGTGGCGGACTGGACCTCGTTTGCGTTTCTAGCCACGAGGAACGGTTCTTCGTGCCACCCGGTAGGGCTGGCGGCGTTCGCTGTTGTGGGCCTGTGTGTCTTAAGGTCATCCGAGCTGTGGCAGCATTAACGCCTCGGAGCCCGAAGTTTTTGGCGCCCGAGGAATGATGAAATGTCGATAGCGAGGGGAAGCGTGTGGGACTTGGTGGGGAAGGGAGTCGTCGACGTCGGAATGTTAGCGTGCTTTCGTTAAATCTTAATAAAAGTGTCACATTCGGTTTTTGGTTTAAGGACCTATCGCTCTCTCTATCCACGCCACAAAACCCTCCCCGAAGATCTTTAGGCAGAAGTTTAGCATTTAATTTCTTCTCGTAAACGTTAGCCAACGTCAGCCGTCAGCGATTGCCTCCCGGGAGGTGTGTGTGTGTGTATTTGTGCCTAGTATCTGAACGATCGGTCACCAGAGCCATAAGGTCCAGTATGAGCGCGTGCCGGTGCTGCGTAAAAGTGTGATGTGGTCGTAAAACCGTAATAGCGCAACCTCACACTCCTGTCCACCGATTCCCGTCCAGAATCAAAGTTCACCGGGGCTGAAATCTCGGGAGTCGGTGCCCTGGAACCGCTACGACGTTGCTTGTTGACCTCCGCTCGGAAAATTACGAGCGAAAGCGACATCGACCCAGCATGATTGGTCATTGCGTTGGCCATAGCGGTATCGAACTATATTAATTTATTGCCGCAATCGATCGAGCAAAGTCTATACGTCGCAGGTCGTGAAGAGCACATTCCTACAGGTGGCACATCAAACGGCACGTCGATTCGTCGGCCGGCGGGTGGCGCGCCGGAGAGGAAAGTGGCTGGAAAGGCGGCAGATTTCATTTCACTTCTCAACAATGTACCGAAGGCTCGGAGCCTGGTGGCCATCGAAGACGACGCCTTTTTACCCGGTGTCGGGGTTCAGTACGCAAACAGTACTTCAGAGGAACGTTCTGGAGCTCCGGCGTTGTCTAGCTGGCAGCAGGGAAGGCTCAGAAATTGTATTGAGACACTTGAACTCAATATTGTATGATTCAGTTATGGATGGCATTCCCAGTAGGACTCCGGTGCAAGGCAGTCCTCCAGTGTCCTGAGAAATGCCACGCCGCTCGCTTCCCAAGTATTCAAGAGTAGAGTTTCATTTAGAGCAAACCTCGGTTCCTTGATTTGTCCCCAAGGATTTGCGCCTTTCGTACGCTACGGTATCCCTTTTACCCAGGAATGTCGCATAGCGTTCCAACACTCCATTCCTCCATACGGAACGGTCGGTCCGATAAGCACCACCATCCATTTGGAAACTTTAATAACCATTAGGCTGTTCGGTGGAACTCCAATGCGGGGGTTTTGTATCCTTGCAAGCTGGACAACAGCATCCAGGATGGCGTCGGTCTAGGACGTCGAAACTCGAATGCCCATTTCCATGCCCGGCCCGTTGCAGCCCACCATGGGAACGCTTCCGGCACGTTCGCCCCTACATGTCAATAATGAGATTGGAAATATTGCGTAATCAAAATAACATCTTCAAACACCAACTCCCATACGAATAACAATATTTCAACGTTGATGGTGGGCCCATCGTAGCCTTGGTTCGGCCTCGTCCGGACCACGATACGGGCACCGACTCCTATCTTGGCAAAATGTTGCGAACTGGCTGGCGGAGCGTTATGGCGATGGTGGTCCGGCCCTGGGAACTGTTTGCGGGTCGTTTTCGGGACCGTTTTCCCCCTCGCCTCATCATTACCCACTCTCACCCGGCTCTAGAAGCCTCTAGGAGCACGCGAAGCACGTGAAGGACCTATCGTTTTGGGTAAAAGTTAATCAAGATTCTCTGTCCCAAGAATGGAACCATAAATTTTTACCAACCCTCCCCTCACCTGAGCACTAGTCCACCGACGAACTCCACTTGGCACTAACCCACCTCTCTCGATGGGGGAGAGTAACTTGCCCTGCCCGCTTGCTTAGGTCTCCCGTCCCGCGCTCCTCCTTATCGTCCTGTAATGATCTCTTATGATTATTTACTAACCTACCCATTCTCGACTGCGGGGCACTCGCAGTTCTCGCTCCCCACATACATTTACGCTCCCGTTCGTCAGGGTCATCACACGCCAGACCAGGGCGTGCGCCTGTCTACACAGCCTCCGGTGCGCTTCCCCGGACACACCATGATGTATATTCCCATGTCTCCGTACCCTTTAGGTATCGATATCATTATCATCACCATCCGTGATTATTATTGCCCGGGCCCAGGGACGACGTATGCGACGGTGGGTTTCTAGAGCTCTGGTAGAGCCTTGGGTTTTTGAGATACTCCTCCTTGCCCGCCATAAACCATCTTTTGGTAGCGCGAGATGCCAATGGGGACCCGGACCGCACAAAGGCAACGGTGCGACGTCGGGTAACGGGGTTCAACCCCACCGTTTTGGCCCGCTCCGGATTCCGTAAATGGTACGGTACAAGTATCATAAAACTGTAGCTTATCATCTTCGAGAACCAACGACAGTTTGTGTGCGCCGCGCGAGTGGAAGGAAAGATCAACATCGCGGGCCTGGGGTTCGGGGCTGGATGGACGAGAGTGTTCTGCCTCACATACGCCACATCGGGATCTCGGGAGCTTCGGAACCTGCCTTCGTTTGCCTAGCGGTTCACACTGGCGTACAGCCGAAGATATATGACTGCCGTCCCAAATCGAGGCATATTGTCCCAACCCTCGACGACCGGAATGTCTCGGAGCAGATTGATAATGTATGTATGATGAAGAACCGGGGCGACGATGAGTTAGGAATACATTATTGAGCTCCCTGCGTACTGTTGGGGTATAGCAAGGGGGGCTTTCGGGGTCGAGAATCTCTGGCAAATTTTGGCTGTTTGCTGGAACTTTCCGGCTTCAAGGTTGTTGCTTCCGGAGGGGGGGTGGGGGATCGCAGCGTTCAAAGGCACATTTCGACAATGTTTGTGCTTTTTTCCTATGTGTCCCCTCGAACGAGAGAGGGAGGTCGACGGCGTCGTAATTAATGATTTAAACTTCATCATGCAAAAAAGTCGCAAGCCGTCCCGAACCGGGATCCTTTCGAAAAGTTCGACTGTTGGTTACCGGTAATGACTTATGACAAGGTTAAATGAGACCGAGCGAAAGCGAGGGAAGCGAAGATGCGGGGAGTTTTTCTCGCCGAGGGAAAGAGAAAACACGCGTCCGCAGCATCTGTGTTGGCTCGAGCGTTTTCTAGAGGTTCAACGAAAAATAAGCACACGAGTAAGCTACGGAAGAGCAGAAACCCTTGAGAAGTCCACACGTCTTCCGACGTCATTCCGGTCCTCGCCTTCTACACTCGCAGCGATGGCCGATGACGGGTCACGTTTGTCTTTCCCTTGTGCGCGCACGTATTCGTACGGGGATGGTGGTGGCCTTTTGTAACCAGTTTAGCCGTTTTGTTTCCCCCTCTCTTGCCTCCCTTCCCTGCCTCATACGTGTGTATATGCATTATGATATATAGTGGACTTCGAAGTGGAAATGTTTTGATCGGTCGTTGAATTGAATGGCCCCCAGAACGCCCACCGACCGAATTCCGCGGCCGCTTGATCCATCTTTTCTAAATACGTTCCGCCCCATGCCACTCTACCGCCCTCACCCCGGTCACCTACGCCAAACCGGTGCTGGAGCCCACCAAAGTTGGACACAATATATATTTGTGTGTCTGCCGATGACAAAGAGGCCGGGAGCTTGGGAAAGAAAAAGAACTCAACAAGTGTTCCAAAACACCTGAAAGCTGATCCCTATCAAATGGGCGTCGCTGTCCGTTTAAGGGGAATTAATTCCCAACCTGCCCCAAAAATGGCCAGCTCTTGGCAAACCGCGTCAAAACTCCGCGAACCCTCGTGCAGGGTGCATTGCGGAGGTCCTTTCGCTATCGGGGCCGCACTTTCGGGGATCGATTTCCAGCCCTCCACCTTCGGAGCTCCAGTTTGAAATGTCGTGAGCGCCCTCGGCGAGGGTGACGTTTCGGGGGCGATATTTAAAGATATTTTAAAACTAATGGAGCACCATCTTTGGACACCGTCTACTTGTGTTGGGGGGCAGCAACGCGCGTGGCCGCGTACGTCACTTTACATAATTTGTCACTCGTCTGCTCTGTAGGGATTTATTTTCGTTTTCGTTTCTCCTCCCTCCACCAAACGCTCTCTCTCTCTCTCTCTCTCTCTCTCGGACAAGTCAAGTCAAGTGAAGTGTGTGCCCGCTGGTCAGCCCAGGTTGTGTTGTGGCGCTATTTCGGGCCATAAATTCTTCCCGGCTCCCGGTGTCCCCCGTTCCCACCAACGTTCGTTTCGAATCTCGAGAGCGCGGTTCGACAGTTTTCGCACAGGTTTAACGACGTTGCTGGGGCCCCCTTTTCCGTCGTGACAACGCAACAACGCGTGTTTAACCTAAACTTACTTTTATTTTCTTGCGTCTCTTGTCTTTTGCCTTCTCGAAGTGTTTTGTTTTAATAGTTACTTCGTTCCATTGCTATCCCTGGTGTTTGGTGTTTTTTTTTCTTCTTTCTTACCTTCTCTTTTTTCGGGAGCAAACGTACTAATGTTTTTTTTTTCTTCCTCTTCTTCTCTCGCCCTTCTCCACAGAAGCTGCCGCCGCCTGCCTGTTAGACGCCGTTAGTTAGCGTAAGTGTTGATGCATGTTCCGTCAAATTAAAACACCACCGGGCAATCTATTTCAGGTTGTCCGCCACTGTCCGGCGGGCCGACCGACCTCGGTGACCGTGTGCACAGACACACACACACAAAAACAGCCGCGTGTCTACCTCGCGTTGTTTCGACATTTTTCGTTATTACTACGCGTTCGTTTCTGGTAACCCATCATCCCGGTTTTGGAATGAGTGTTACAAATCGTTAGACAACATCATTTTCACTGGGTGAAGGTTGAAGAAAATGGGTTTGAATAAGACATTTCGGCTGCTTCACGGTTAGACGAGGCACGAGCTGCTCGGCAGCTCGGCAAAAAACAAAGACGCTCGCATTTCGCATTTCGACAGACGTAACAAGAACGTTTGTTTCCCGTTGTGCAGATCATTATCAGATGCCGGCTGCAAAAAGGCGGAGGGCACACGTGTGTACTTTCTCAAAGTTATTTTAATGGTACAACCACACCCCAGTAGGGTTGGTGGGCGGGAGTTCGAACTGCGAACTGGCGGTGCAACATGAGGCAGCAAAGTTTTGCAGCAAATGAAGTGCATTTTTCGTCGCAAACCGACACAAACACACAAGGAGAGGAAGGATCCGTCGTGCTCACTCACCTTTTTTTTGCCGGAGTGGGTAAATTCAAAAGGAAAAAAAAAACATTAGGAACCACCCGGTTGGAATTCGATGTTTCTGTTTTTATTCCCACCCCCTCGCTTCCCCACTACGTAAGTTTGCATAAACACGCAGACACAGGAGGTTGTTGTAAGTAATGCGATATCGTATGCATTCGTGCTGCGGTCTGTCGAGGGGGTTCTCACACGGAGCACAATACCTGAAGCAGTCCTGTGGTGCGTTAAAACAAATGAGACTGTTTCGTTCGCAAACTGTAGTCATTATATTTTGCTAACATATTGCATGACTCTGGGAAACGATGGTTGGTGTAGGAAGCCAAAGGGAAAATTAATGCGTAGCCGTTGACGCTTGCAAGTTAATAGTAAAGGTATATTTTATTAAAAAAAATAAAATGCATCACAATTTTGATTTAAATATTAGCTTCCCTCTTGAGTTATTATGTTCTTGTCATGAATTATTACGAAACAATATTGTCCGCCGTGTGCTACTCCAGGATCGTGTTTCGGTGTGAAGCGGGAACCGGGCAAAAGTATTTCCAACCCCTTTTTATTTTGGGGTTACCACGAGTCACAAGGTTTGCGCGGGCTGTGGAAGAAAGTTTTCCAGATGCCGCGCCGTTGAACCGTGTGCTCATTGTCGTCTGTGTCGCGATGTGACAAACACAAAGCACCCGGCTGCTATCATCATCTGTTGCTGGTGCAGCATTGCTCCAATGTGCCCGCTCTTCAACAACCGACTTTCGCATGCTTCGGATTAGGGTAAATGAAGGAATTTTGTTGTTGAAATTTAAATTGCATTTTCTTCCGCCACCGACGCGCTCCCCCCGTCCTTTCCCGATCCACCACCCTGGTTGATAACAGCGAAACTTGATGAAGACGGACAGGAAACACCCCTTGGTTTGGTTGGGGTTGGGAAAGCTAACGCAAGCCCGTGCTGTTCTGTGTTGTTCTGCGTTACCCACGGCATTTCCTAACGGCGAAGGGGATTTCTTTGCGTTTTTCGTTCGCCGGCAGTTTGCCTTAAAAATTTGCCTCCCCCTCCCCGTGGCCCGTTCCGCCGTGTTGGACATCCATCACCGCGGCGCGACATGATATTGTACTTGCCTGCCAGCGCCGGCGGGCGTAACCTGACGAGATTATTTTCTATGCTTTCATCCGCCAACCGGCGCCCGCGAGGGGGTGGAAGAACATATTTTGTGTGGGTGTCATTTTTTGTCGCTGCCTCGCCCCCGGTCCCGCTCGATTGTCACTTTTCTCCGTTGGTTTCCCGCGCCCGCTCGCACTCGCTTGGGACAGGGAAATTTGTAAGGACAACTTCTGCTACACGAAGCCAAACGGATCACGCAAGTCTGAACACAACCTGCGTTGCTGCCCCCGATGTGCGGTTCGCGCACGAGATCTGCAAAATCACGCATCCCCCACCGTTATCGGGCGGGGGGAGGTACGTTTGTTTGGTGTCCGAGAGTTGTTTTTTTTTTGTTCTCTCTCTCTTCTGTCCACCTCCGGTTCGAAACTGTGTAAAACGGTCGAGGTAAGTGAAATTCAGAATATTTAAATATGTGCGTGCTTGTAACCTTCCCTTTTCTTTGCGTTGTTATTATTGCCGTTCCCTACCGCGTATGCGTGTTGCCGAACGTTTTCCCGTTTCGCCATTCGCGACTCCGAGGCCGGCGTGTCTCGTCGATCACAAATGTTGGTAATAAATTTGGCCATAAATTTCGTTCGCATAACAAACTTGTCACTTGTGTGTGCGCACCTTTTCCGTGAGCCGCACGAGGAAAAAGGGTCCGTTTTTGTTGGCAATATTTTTTCCTGTTTGTTTGAGTTTTCTCTGCCTCGCTCTCTCGCCCTCCTCCTGCCGCACCACCGTTATATTTGTTTCCGATTCGGGAGGTCGCAGTTCTGTTTTTTTTCTTCTATTGGTTTTCATTTGTTTTCACTCCCCGCACCCCGCGTGCGATGATTCCACATCTACAACTTCAAAACCAACTCCGTTTTTCGTATCGCTCCGATCGCGCGTCCTTCGGGTGGCGGGTAGTCGCTTTTGCTGGGGAAATTTCGTCTTCTGATCACGTTTTTCGGATGATGATTTTTTTTCTCTTCAACTGTGCGAAAAATATACATCTGTATGCAAACTATCGAACGACCCCTGAACCCTCCTCCCTGGTTCATCCTTCATCCAAACCACCTCGCGCGAGCTTGCGCGTGTCGATCGAAAGCGAGTATCAATCTTTTGCTTTCTCCGAAGCGTGGTGGCATGGGAAAACTAGGTGGAAAAAAAAGAAAAATTTGGAAGGAAAATTTCAAGAGTAAGAACCTTTCTTCCGCTCACCTTAGGTAAGGAATTGAAAAGAAAAACTATCTATGATTTATAACCTCCCAGCTGGGAAGGAAGAAGACGGCTTCCACTGCGGGAGCGCACGGTTCGGTTTTCGGGCGCATGTAGAAACAATATATGAAAATAGAATCATAAATTGTATCCTTTTCGCAGCCCAAGACCTCTGCGTGGGGTGGTCCGTCCCCGATCGACCCCCATAATCGAGGCAAATGCGAGAGACCCTGTCCCGCCTGCGAAAACACCTGTCCGGAATGGGGGTGGGAGAAGGAAGATTGAACTGCACCGAAGACTACCAAACTTTCTTCCGGTCGTCCCTGGGCCCGGTGGTGGAAGTGGAAGAGCTGGGAAAGCAGCGTGTGCCCTGGACATGAAATATTTAGTGTAATATCGACTGACGATCGTTTTTTCGTCTTCCTCCCGGTTTTGCTCGGTGGGAAAGAAATTTGCATCTTGTGTTACACCCGCACCGCACGTTGCGTGTCTTGCGCTTTTCCTGCCTGGGCTCACGGGGAACCTTCTGTGTTTTCGCGCCACCGGATTGAACCGAATAGTTCCCGCGTCGATCCAGGGCCAGAACGTTCCCGCAACCTTTTTCGTTCGTGCGTCGGTGCGCCCGGTGTTAAAACCTTACGTTGTTGCGTGCATGCACAACGGAACGGAGCTAAATTGTGCTGCAGCATGAATATGGGAGAATCAACTCACACACACACTCGCCTACATTCACCCGGGCACGATAGTTTGAATCGGGAAAATCAATATTTTACCCTCGGTGCTTATGGGTTGGGAAATGTGCGGCGCTTGTTGGGAATAGAAAACCAACCCCCAAAAAGGGATACCAAAGCTCCACGCGTTGGGACTCCATTTTCACCTTCGCCAACTTTCCCAAACCACCCGAAGGACACAGGGCGGGCCACCCTGGTGAGGGAGTGCTTATTGCGCTTTTTCTGCCGTTTCTTGCCATAGGTTTTCCTTTCGCCTTTTAGCACCCCGCTGGTGCGATTTGGGATTTGTGTTCGTGGTTTTTGTTTTACGAGCCTGCTTTATTTCTTTATTCTTTTTTTCCACTTTCCTGTCGCAACTTTTGCCTTTCACCCCGTGGTGGGACAAAAACTAAAGAGGGAAGAGAAAATGCTGTAAGCGACACCTGATAGTGGAGGTTTCCCCCATCGAAGTCGGGAGACGGAGACAAACCAACGGAAAAAATGGTGAGAAGGGTGGCATTTCTTTGTATGAGAAGCACCACATGCACGAGTGCTCGAAATGCATGAGCAGAATTTTCTGCGGTTCACCCGAACGACGACGCAAGCGGGAAAATCCGCACTCCGAAACGACGAGTCGTTAGGGGCACGCACGCATTTTTATTGAATGTATACATATATGTGGTGTGTATATGGATATGCAAACAGAAGGAAAAGGAGTCTGTAGAACTCAACGGAATGATTTTTTTCCGTTTTCCGCCACCCTTCCGGGCGAACGAACGCCAACAAACGAAAGGGCGACGGAAGGAACTTGCTTGTCGTTCGGTCGAGTTCGCTCTGATCCTCGTATTGATGACGAAGAGGAGTTTCCTTGCGATTGCATCCTTCTTCGCAGGTTGGATGCAGAAAGGGCGCAAAGAATGAACCAATCCAGCGGAAGTCGAAGAAATGTGCAGAATGTGGAGCTACTACTGGGGGCTTAAATGGTACAACATAACGAATGGGAGCAATTCGCCACGTCTGTTCGGTGGATTGATAAGTGTTTACAATGCAAATGCTTTGGAGCATTTATTTTTGTTTCCAGCCAATGGAGATGATTAGCATATTTCACATGAGCAGCAATCAAGAATCCATATTTTTGTTCTTTAAAATACTGAGAATTCGTGGATTTATTATGTTGAGTTTGAGAGATCACTTCGTTTCCCCGTAACAAAAGAAATTGGCTATAATTAACACCTCTTTTGGTGTGCTCCAAACAAACACAATGAGGTAGATTTTAATTTAGGAAATTTAATTATAAACTTTTCTTCGGTTGGAAGACCTTTTCAATTCGCTTCCCGACAACCTGCTTCATCCTTCAAATTCTGCCATTTTGTCCTTTCCTCTTCCGCCTTTTGCCATCATCCTTTTGCTTCCATTTGCTCCTTCCGAAGCATTCCACCAGGATATATACTTTCTTTCGTTCCTCCTCTCCCTGACCACAAAACGGGAAAACCCTCGCCTTCTCGCCCCGAAACTTGGGGTTTCCCTTGGCACTGAATAGTAAGTGAAAAGCGAACAAACGAACGAGCGAACGAACGGATGGAATATTCTTCCCTCCCCCCACCCACCAACCCCCTGCCGATTACGTCAAGTTACAGCAAAATTCATAAATTATGGATTTATGCACAATCGGCAACCACTCGTTGACCTTTTCTCCGGTGGCGTTCCTTGCCACGGCAGTCGCCCGACTCGTGTGCTCTAGCACAAAAGTGGTCTTCCGGTTCTCCTGTGTTCGTGCATGTGTGTGTGTGTGTGTGTATGTGTGGGAAGGAGGGGTAGTTTTTTTCCCAACACATACCGTACTCAACCCCCCCACATGCACAAGCTTCCATTTTCGTACGAGAGTCCTTCGCTCCGCTTGGTGCCCGGGCCGGAAAAACCCTCGACTTCGGTTTGGGCCACATGTGAGCACCAACCGTTCCTAGAGGGGGGAGAACATTCCGGCGCGGGCGGTGGAGGTAGGAAACAAAAATACAGGCAAAAGGTTGTTCGTTTCAACATTCTTATGACTGATTCCGATCCGGGGCGCTATTACGGAAGGAGTAAACAGTGACTTTTATTATTTATCGGGTGGGTAATTTTCCTTAATCCACATTTTGTTTTCCGAATGAATTACATTCTTCGCCGTTTTTTTCGTTTCGGTTTTGTTTGTGCGACGGCGCACTGCTTTTGGATTATTTAGGATAACTTACGCTCATCCGGGTGTATGAATTGGTTGGCATTTTTATCCAACTTAAACTTCATCACCCACTGTGCGGCTGGCTGGTTCCCGAGAGTGCCGTTTCTGCCGTCGGCACCTTGCCTTTATATGTGCGGCTTGCCGGTTAGTCTGCGTTCCCGGCAAATGTTGAACGCAAATTTTCCCCCAAGACCCTAGAGTCTGTCTCCTTAATCCGGGCTCGGGCTCCGGAGGAGGACCCCCCGGTCCCGGGGGTCTCTTGAACTCCAGCCACTCACGTCGATTATGGAAATGATGGAAATGCCATCCAGCGTTCCCTCTGTCCCCCCTTCCCCTCACCCATAAAGCCACCTTTCGACGCTGACGAAAGGATGACGACAGGCGAACATTTGCGACAGGAGTGAACATTTCCCGGAAAAACGGATCCGAGAATGATGACGAGCTCCTCTCCAGGCTGAAGCGAGCGTCGGAGTTTTATTGATATTTTGCCACCGACCGACACCTCACCTCTCCGTCCAACCCACCACCCACCCCCTGCGTGTAACGGGGTGGGAAGGGGTTGATGTTTGCAGGAGGGGGAGTACAGGTCGGCTGGGGGTAGGTTTTGTTCGTTCGCCCGCTTGAGCTCCCGGTGGGTTGACTTTTGCTCGGCATGGAAACGGAAACGGAGTGAGAGAGAGAGACGGTGTGGTGCGCGCTGGAAAGGAAGGTTGGATGATGGATTTTCGACAAAACCGAAAGCCATGTTTTTGGACGAGCAGCGGTGTCGTAGTGGTTCCTGGCTGACGGGACGCCATCTTCCCCGTTTTTCCGATCCACCGATGGGAGCACAACGGATAGGTGTAGCGGGGTTGGGTAGCGCCTCGGAATGAAGTATTGGTTTTTAGGGCTCAATTTCAAATCTCAAAAACCACACAGAAGTGCAAACAAGCGCACACAAGCATAAACACACACATACACACACGAGGGCCAGGGAAAAGCAAACCAAAGAGGCAAATAGAAAGAATCCTAAATCCCGAATGTAAAATGGTGTCATCGGGACAAAAATCGGAATATATGTGTCTTTCGGTGAAAAGCCAACGTCAGACGATGAAAAAAAAATTTGGTGGAAGGTGAGAGGCACGTATGGGGCACTTGGGAGGGATTGGAAATCCATCATTGCGCTTAAAAACACAATTCGCCTCCCCGCGTGTTGGTTGTTGGTAGCGATTTTCATTTAGAGATCCCTGTGTTGGTTCTTTTTCTTTGCTTCATTTTGGCTTTTCCCAAAGCCTCGATCTCGATCGAGTGCCGGTTTCGTTTAGCTTGCGGGCTTTTCACTTTCCACTTGAAGGATTTTTTCGATTTTCCCAACACCTCACGTCGCCTCACGCGATGGATTGTCCACCCGAAATGGAGGGGGGATGTGTAAACGTTCCAGTCCTACGAGTTTTCCGTGCGTTGAAAGTAGCGTGTTTTCCCTGGTAACCAGGGGATCGATTTCATGGGAGGGAAAACCCTCAAACCACCCCGTAGCCGGGCCGGGGTGACCAAACGCGGGGTTAACGTTTTCTGGGAGTGTTTTCCACTCCAGCCTCCGGGCGCTCGAACCCTCGAAGCGAAGGGGTTATTATTTCTGCTAATATTTACTGCAAATACCGAAAATGAACACGAAATAATACGGTGTGTGTGTGGCCGTCTTTCCCGGAAAAGCGCCCGAAACCTGCTCTCGTGCGGTTGTGCGGCGTCGGGTCCTTCGGAGGACTTGCGGGCGGTACGGCGGTGGGTGGATGTGTGGGTGGTGTATGTGTTAAATCTCTCCGGGATTAAGATTTACTTTTCGGATACACGTCTCTCCTTGCCGCGCCGCGGGAAAACCCCAACGGGGAAAAGTTGATCCTGCTGGACTGCTATTTAATATCTTCTCCGACTGTGTTTTATATTTTTCGCAGGTTTTTTTTTCTCTCTCCATATTTTTGCCCTTTGCGGTTCGTTCCACTCTCCCGTGTGCTGTTTTCGTGCACACGGACGGGAAAAAGTGCACTAACCACCATCGTTACTTCCATCTTTTCCCTGCCCTAACCCACCCATTTTCCTGGGTGTATGTAACGCTCGGTGCTCGGGAAATGAATATTACGAGCCCAGTTTTTATGCTTTTTTTTCGTCAGGTTTTCAATTTTAGGACAGTTTCAGATTTTGACTAGCACTTTCCCCCCTCCCAACCCCCTACTGGCAGCCTCGTGTCGAGATTCCACCGGGCTTGTTGTTAATCTTTTTTTTTGTTTTCTCTCTCTTCATTTTTAATTTAGTACCATTTTTACCACTTTTACGTTCGTACCACGCCGTTGTTACCCGCAGACTCTGGCCTTTATCCCTTACGTTCGCTGGTTTTCTCCACACCCCTCCGCAATCCCGCCCTCCATTCGGAACGCCGGAATCCTTTCAACGATCTCAAGCGCATCCCCCAACGCTCGGTTTGTGGTTGTTTTTTCCCCTCTTAGTTATGTTCTTAAAATGATGTTACAATCCTTGCATAACAGATCCATTATTGTTACCCTTGGTACCTCCCCCTACCCCCACCCCCGCCACAATGCCCAGTTGGTTGGTGTGCCGGTGGAAAATTTCCCATTAAAAGGCACGGGAAGGGAGCATGTTTAATGATTATGATGATGGTGATGTTGACGGAGAGAATCTGCTCTTTACGTCTGCAAGCACTGGCCAACCGGATGGGAGCCTCTTCAAAAACGGACATGAGACAATGGAGCTCCGGTTATGATCCGGCCCCGATGATGGACGGTCAACGAATGGACAGGACGAGGGACGCCGGGTGGTGACGAAGGTGACTCGTTGACCTGCTCCATAGATGGATCGCACGGGACGATGCAGCAGTGGTTTGGGTTCTAGGGACAGCTTGATGAAAAGCATGCCACACACACACACACACCGAGGCTACGTGGAATGTGGCCGACCCCACGTTGGCATCAGCTTTTCCATCGTCCCCAGTTTCGCCCGGCGACGGAGCGGGGTACCCTTTCGATTCATCCTTTTGTAGTTTGTCGAATTAATAACCACTCGTCCTTTTTTAAAACAACATTACCGGTCCCAGCGTGAAGGTCCACTCTCTCTCTCTCTCTCTCACTCGCTCTGTCTCTGTTCGGTGTGGTCTTCAGGTCCTTCCGACCGTGAGCCTTTGGTAATGGATTTTCCCCGGGCGAGTTCGAGAGTGATGGGGTAAGTGTTGGGGAAAACATTTTATTACGTCGTCTCATGCACGATGGATGAATGAATTTTTACGAACCGCCTGTTGTGTACCGATCCGACCGTTAGCTTTTTAAGGACTGACTGTCGCCACAGTGGTGGTGTGATAGTCTGCTTCCTACTTCAGCTTTACTTGAGTCTGCCTAGTCTGTCGACATTAAAAGGGTTTGTATTATAATTGACCCGGCCAGCATCGTCAGGATGTCTACGCAGTGCACAACATTTACGGCACCGGTAAACATTCTAGAGATTGGTTCTCTATGTCCACCCGAAGTATCCACCAGGAGATTGAGCTCCGACGATCGACTCTAGAAACCGGAGAACGATTGGAACGCTGGTGTTCCGTCGCCTATCTGGCGCCACCGCGGGACGGTGCGGGTAATTGCAGGAAATGTCTCTCCCGGTGGCCACGCTTTAGCCGCCTCCTCTGCAGCGATGTGATATATTTTGCCTAACGAGCAAATCGCTCGAACGAGGAACGGACCTGGAAAGACGACAAAGGCAAGCCGCCGCTTCATTACCCAGGGCTGCCCCCCAGTATTCGTGTGTGTGTGTGTGCCTGTGTGTGGCCGTATGCCGACCGGGAATGCCAATCAGCTCCCGAACGAGTGAGCCGTTTTATTGGTTCGTTGGTTCGGAATGCAGTTTTGGGGCCGAGCAAGACAATCCAAACCGTCCGGATCCGTATTTTCGACGGAACCCGCACACATACACACACACACAGGCAAGGCAGAACACTGATGGCATTTTTGGCACTCCAAAAAACCGTCCCGTTTACCCCTCGCTCCGCTCCAGCGAGGCGGTTCCGCTTTTGATGAGGAATTTAGTGAACGATTGCATCTCCGGGCCGCATCTCGAGAAATGCAGGAAGAAAACAGTGCTATCAGTGCGCAGGACGAGGCCCCCAACTTCCTGGAGTTGGGAGAGAGTGTGTGTGGGGTCGGACGGGTTGCTAACAACAATAAACGACCCCCTCGGGTTCTCATATCATCTCGTCCACCCTCGCTCGAGTTTGCGGTGTATTACGCCGACTGCGATTGTCGATTTGTGTTGTCCGCCCGGCCGGGTCTCCTCGGACTCCTGGAGCAGCCCAGTCCGAAAAACCCATTCCGGTGGCTACAGGAAATGAAACATTAGTCGTCGCCAGTGTGGGACCAGTGTGTCGGGGGGGGTGGACCGATTGCACCCGGCGGGACGACGGACTGTTTTTGCAACTTGATCCCATTTCTGAGACCTTCTGAGTCCAAACGCTACGGCTCCGGCTCTCCGGGACATGACAGCTCGGACGGATCGGCTAGCCAGCGATGCATATTTCCGAAAGTAAATTGCATCGTGAGTTTGTACGTGTGTGTGTGTTTTTGTGGTACCAACTGTACCCCAACTAACCTGTGCGCTGTTTAACAACCTGTCCGACGAAAACGAGTGACAACCTGTACGGAACCGGGATGGTTTTCATCATCGAGCACATACACACATTCACACAACACAGTGCTGGAAATAATTTACTGCGGAGAAAACTGTGTGGAATTCGAAGGACCCCTTCCAAAACTCGGTAATGCATTAATTTAGGCTACCGTTTTTCGGCCCTTCCACGCTTTTCCCACTCAGTTGGACGAAATGAGAAATGACGTACCGGACCACAGCACTCGTCATGAGCGCGCGCGCGGGAACCCAGGATGGAATGTCATTCCTCAAAATTAATCCTCGGCCGGGGCAGGCGACTAAGAGTGATTTCGGGCTCCAGTTCTGCGAGAGGTTGTTTGCGCAAACGGTTGCGTTCTGGTTGACGACTGTAGCCACATTTGTAACGAAACTTCGAAGGGGGTTTCCCAGCGGGGAGAGTTCCTGGCCCGGGTGGGGGGAAAGTGTTAGGCGACGCTATTAGTCATTTTCTTGACGTTTGCTGCGTCACCACCGCCGCGCACCGATTGTTCCCCCGTGGGGAGTCCCTTGGGTTCGGGAAGTTCTAGGGAATTCTAGGATCATATGCTCCAGAGTGAGGCGCCACCAAAAGGCTGGAGAACCTGTTTCCTCGCAATTCTTGGTTCCCCCATTCCCCCCTCTACAGTCCCGAGTTCTTCGATCGTCCGGTCTGATTACTAAACAATTCATTCTCCCGCCACATTTCGGCGTCCCTGCTGTCACCTGCCTGCCTGCCAACATGCTCATGGCCAGTCAGGTTGGACAGTTAGCTCGCCGTGCTTTCGTGCACCGGGTGGGAACTTTTGCGTTCGTCATTTGCAGCCAGTCGAGCGCCAGTTTCCTTCCACCACTTGCTTGCGGTTGAGTACCTGCCCTCCTCCACCATCTCGCGAGCATAAAGGGTCGCATAAATAACGTTCAGCGAGGTTACCGAGTGGCGGCTTCACCAGTGCTCCGGCCCGGAGATACGACTGCGGAGATATTCGGTTACCTTCGTACTTGCAGTGACTTGCAGGGTGCAGTTTTCGCCTCACCATTTGGGAGGGGACCTTCTGAATGATCGCTCCGATCCGGAGAGGAGGGCTTATGATGATGGGGGACCTGTTTAGTCAAAGTGGTATTATTTGAACCGTCCTTTCGAAGAAGGGTCTCACTCGTACCGGGCAGAGTGAACCTAGGTTGCTTCCCGGTGTGGCATGACACTGGGCAAGCACACTGGATGGAACCTGTTCCGCACCTGCGGTGGTGATATTTTGGTGCAATTCAGGGGCGAGATTTTCAACCCCCGATATCAGCACCGTCATCCACGGAGATACCTGCAAAGTGCAACCGATACTGCAACGAACCACCGCTAGTTTCACCCCCCTCCCCAAGGGAAGGGGACAGAATCGCATATTAGTTCACCCAATCCCTCGTCTCCCTCCACGGGAGTACAACTCCGGTTTCGATGGTCCCGATTGGGCGAACTGTCGTACAAATCCTTCCCGCGGATCCTTCTTCCCATAGTGCGCCTGTCTTCAGCAGGAGTGAGCCTTCACCATGGGGCGCCTCCCGTGGGTCATTGGAAAGCACAACTTCGATCACTTTGTGTGTTTTTAACCAGCGCGCCCAGCAGGGTGGCGATGAGCGGACATTAACTTTTAAAACGCCCGTGCGACGTGTGTGCGTTCTCGTGTCGTTGTGTGCGCCACATGCAAACCTCCAACCGGCTCGAACCATTCTTTACCGTCCAATTCTCATACCGTTATTAAATTAACTACCCCCACGAAACAAAAACGGACAAAAACCGTAAAGAGATGAGAAATGAGGCGGTTTAAAATCTTGCTGCGCTTGCACACAACGGCACACAACGGTCAGCAAAGTGCAATTGTTAGTCATCCTACCGGGGATGGGGATGGGGGGGGGGGGGGGGAACCGGTATCTGGTTTCATTTGGTTTCCAGCGAATAGCTTGCGACGCTTTGTGACTTGCAAGCAAAACAAACAACGAACGGAGGAGTTTCTTTTTGTTTCAACATTTCTGTCATTTCACAGAGTTTTAAGGTTTTAATTTGGATTAACAATTTTATGTGGCTATATTTTCTTCATTGTCAATCATGTTTTTATTTGAGGTACAGCGTTATTTATGTATTACCGGTCCAATTTTAACTACAATGTCCTTGCTTTCCTTATGATTCAACCGGTTCGCAGTAATGGATATATTTCATTAAAATGAACGGTTATAAGTAGCAGAATTATTAGTCATTCTATTTCCCTTAACGACGTCTAATTAATTATCGCTCTTGCTTTAGCGTGATTTCAAGATAGTGCCCGGTAATTGTATCAATAAATATTTCACGCATAAACGCACCCACCAAACGAGCGCGGGGTTTGATGGTTGGATTGCTTCACCCAGAAGCGAACGGGGTTCATAAAGTTAATCAGATCAAAAACTTTGCCTTTTCGCTCTTAAGCTTAATCAATACGCGACGAAGAACGGAAAACAAAACTGTCGCTTTTCCGCTCCGCTAACTGACTCGCCGAGAGGTTCGCCGTACGGGAAACCCTTACCAAAAACCCTTGTGCGCCCATTGCCACTTGACAGCCGGTCCCACAGCGTTTCTTCTTGCGTCACCGGAACGCTCGGATCCCACGGACGGTTTCCTCCTCCCCTCGGTGGTTCGTTTGCGCGGTGCTTATCTACACTTGTCCATCTCGGAGCGATTTGTCTCGAGAGGCAGCGGCGGCACCAGCAGCAGTTAGTTACGGCCGGTTTACCAGCCCTGGTAAGGCCTGGTCTGGTTTGTGGGGCCCATCGAACGTCGCCGAGAAAACGACTGGCAAAATGTTGACACTACTCATGACGCCGAATGTCGCAGCACACTCACCCCGGTTGGCCAACCTGACAATCGACGACGACGACGACGCCGGTGATGCCGGTGACAACCCACCTCAGTCGGTGAGTCCCCCCACGGGGTGGAAGCTTTTAAAGCCTGCTCTATCTATTTCCCGGGGCAGGTTTTCGCTGCGCAAGATAAGGGCCCGCCTCGGAGCCCCGGAGGTCGAGCACAAATTTCCGATCCCGCCTGCGCAGAGACCGGGCGCCAGGACGAGATCCAACGGTCGGGCGGCTGCATCTGTCATCGTTTACGGCGTAGCCTGGGCATTAGAGGTTGTCCGTTTTGTCGTTTTGCCTGCCGAGAGAGGTGAGGAGGAGGAGGAAAATAAAACACCCATTCGCTAGTGACGACGACGACGACAAGACCCAAATGCAGGAAGACGAACCTGCGGCGTTGGTGTCTTGCCTTGGCCCAAACGAAACTGGCCAAATTCGAGTTTCGAGCTCGCACCGACCGCACTTATTACAAGCTGCGTTGGTGGATGCCGTTACATTTGCAACACGTTCCGCATCGGTCCAGCGCTTTTGCCGTTCGCAAGTGTCGTGTCCGGACCTTCTGCTGGACGTGTGTGTGTGTATGTGGTGTGCAGAACCGAGGCGGTGGAATGTTGTTTTCTTTTTCCGTGTTGCCTCACGATCATCACACTCCCTCCAGTAGAAGGAGACGAGGTGGTCCCACACCCTGCCATACATTGTTGTACACCCATTCGTTACCCTTTGGTCACCGTCGGTTCCGTCCGGTGTCATGCTGCCGTACTGCGATGATCCATCTCCGGCGAGTCCGGTCCACCGAAGGCTCGTGGTCGTAAACAAGGTGATAACATTTCGTACACTCACGTTCCCAGCCCCAAACACAATTCCCCACCCGACACGTCGTTCCTTCCCGTAGTGATGGGGCGAAAGGTTTTTCCGCCACAAAGAATCGGACGTTTTTCGGACACGAGATGTCCGATAGGAAGCGCGCGTGTGTGTGTGCGCTTACGGGACAACGTTGCAACGGAGGCACATGATGACGGGTGTACGACGCTCGGGATTACTGTCCGCTTGTGTAACGGGCTCCATTCGCCTACTTATGTGCTCTCTTCCCCCCCCCCCCCCCCCCCCCCGCCCCCTCGCCCTGGAAGATCTGGTGAAGATGGATGGAACTCCGAGTCCGCTGCAACAAAGGAACGGCAGGATATTTGATAACACATTCTTACCGCTTTTGCTCTGTGTGTTTTGTAACCGAAGCTCCGGATCGGAACTCGGGATCAGGATCGTGGGATATGTAATCGATTGCATCAATTTCCTCGCGGTTTGGTTCTTTCTGCTCGATGCATCGAAAACATGTTTTCGTGAAGCGGTGTTTTTTTTCTTCTTTCCTTTTGGTTGTTCAACTTCCGTTCCACAGGAAACCCGGTTGTGCCGGTGCGCCATCTTTAATCCGGAGAAAATGCTTTCATTTCGAATTTAATGTACGGTACCTCGTTTCCTTTTGGATTAAAGTGTGCTTACAGCCTCCTGCCCCCCCTCCTCCAGTTACACCACCATGTACGGGCTTGTTAAACAATCCGATTTATAATCCTCCCGAACCACACATACATTTCATTATTGCGTGCAAACGGAGCAAAAAGAATAACCAAACCTTAACACTCCCGTGGGGCACATTCGCAAACGCGCGCGTTGGCGTCGTCGGCGCTTCCGAGCCTTCCGTCAGATTTGCGCAGCAAATGAAGTTTTATTTAAAACAGCAACCAAAAAAAGATTACCCATCATGTTGGTTTTCTCCTCCCCCGAGAGACACCCGCACACCCACCCACCACCACCACAGCATGGTCTCGGGACGTGCGAGTTTAGAATCTTTTTAGCTTTCGGGATCCTCCGGCTACGACGCGTTGTGTTTACTGTCGTCCTGATGAAACATGACCACCACGTGATACGCGCGTTTATACGTGTGTGTGTGTGTTCACGTACGCTGGACAAAGAATGGGAAATGGAAAATAAATGTAAACTTCGCAAAGACTCGACTCCGGGTTTGCTGTAACCTACATTTTCTTGACGTGCTTTTCAACACGCTCTCCTGGGAGCCATTACTCACCGACCGGGGCTGCTGTGCAAGTAGATTTGAAACACCTTTGCCACCACTTGCCCCAACCCCGATTCCGGTCCGCCTCCCGTGAGTAGTTTCAAGGGACTTGTAAATATAAGATTTATTCCCAAAGGTCCGACAGGACGTTTTGCGAATGAAGGTTCCCATTACGTCTTAGGTCGTTTTCTTTTCCCCGTTCGGTTTGTTTTCATCTTCCGATCGCGATTGGGATTGAAATGTGGGAAAGGATTTCAGCTGACCGCAACAATGTACCGCAAACCATCCCCCCAATCCCGCCCCTTCGCCTTCGGACCACCGCCGGCGTCGAAATGTTCGGGCGACAGGGGGAAGACACATTACGGTTTGTAATTTCATTATTATTACCACATTTGGGTTCGCTTCCTCCCGGGCCCCCTCCTCCCACTTCGCCCCCTGTAACACGCACACCAAACGCCACACACGACTCACACGCAGCAAATGATAGGTTTCTCACTCCGAAAGCCGCACGGAGCACGGATCATCATAATCATCGTCCGAGAAGGAAGCTGCTGGAAATCCTAAAATGTCGGCCCTCCCCGCCGCCGCCGTCGGTGCCTTTCCGCCGCCGCCGCCGTCCCCATTGTGCGCAAAAGTCAAACACTTTGTACGTACGTTTTTAACCTTTTGCATAAATACCATCGGTGATTGGTTGTTTGGTGCGCTCGTCTTGGCTGGAACCCATCGGTGTAATGGCCATCGTCTCCCCCCTCCCCCCTTCTCAAACGACCGGCCAACAACCGGTTCCATCGGTCTAAGTGGAGGCTAAATCATATTTAGTCGGACGGTGTTAGTTTTCGTTGCAAAAGTGAACACTTTTCGCGCAAAACGACCGCTGGGAAGAAACACTTCTCGCTAGCGCCCTCAGCGTGTACGGTAGCATAAGATCGCGTAACGCGCCGCCAGTAATATGCAGGCACACACACACACACACACGAGTGCGCGCGCACACACATGACATGATGCGTCGTGACAGGAAGGGGAGGTCTCTCTGCGTCACTCTGCGTCAACTTGGTTCGCGCGGTGGGACGCACGAACCGCCTCCGGGGGTTGAAGCGTGTTCGATTAGGTCAGGGGTGGGCAACCGATGGTATGTTTCCTTCGGCGTCCCTAGGACCAACGTTCATCGAGCTGGTCCCAAATGCCCGGGCGAACTTCTGATGCAATTGGTTTGTGGTTAGTTTTGGGAAGATAGGGCCAAGAGTCTACACTTTGTTACAAACGTTTGATTAGCTTTTTGCTATACATTTTTCAACGATTCGTGCAACAAATTTTGATAGAAGCAAATATGCTCTAATTCTACTGTTCTTCTTCTACATTTGCATACTTTATTACTTCAGTGGCGCTTATAAAATAGAACGCCCTTGGCCTGTCAAACAGTCGAAACCTTTAGATCTTTAGCTTAACACTCTGACATCCGGATACACGCATAGGTGAAATGAGTCCGGTATCGGTTTTCATCCGCTCACATCACTTTGGTGTGCTGTCAACGCTGTCACCTGACACACACCACAGACTACTGGATGTTAACAAATATCTAATGGAAAGTAAACTAATTTCACAGGGCGTGTTGCTGTTCGTACGTAAATTCGAATAAAGATTGAAAAAAGAATGATCAAACAGGGCGGCCAGGTACGGAGGAACAAGTGGAAATGTGCCGGTCGTAAAGCGTTGCGACACCGTGAATTGTGCGGACGTCAAAGTGTTGATAAGTACCAGGGCTTCAAAGTGTGGAACGAAATCTGAAGATGGAATTGGAGGACCTAAACCATTGCCTAAAACTACAGATGGATCAGTGTAATCGTAGGGTAAATAAATGGAATCATGGTTTATCTGAACGCAATGCAGAATCCATAATTCTCTATATTAACAACTGAAAATGCAATCCATAATTCTCTATATGCAGAATCCATAATTCTCTATATTGACAACTGAAAATGCAATCCCACGTTTTGCGTTTGAGTGCAAAATGGTTTGCTCACAGTTGTTATCTATATCTTGTTCTTTCGCACATTTTGAATATCTCGTACGGCAAACCGCCAGCTTTTGCCGACCCCTGAGTTCGCGTCAAGCGTAATGCAGCACAAAAACGTCCTGCTGCCGTTAGCATTTTTCGAATGGCTCCCGCTGGAAGTTGCATAACGAGGCAAAGGGAAGGGGGGGGGGGGGGGAAGGTAGGTGGCGCTTGACACCGCGGTGCGCGTGAATTTTCATTTTAAGGGCAGTAATTTAAAAGGGTTGCAACCGAAGCACACTCTCACACACACACAGACACTCGCACGCGTGCAAGCGTGTTCGGTAGTGGAGTATCCGTCGCCCGGGCTTGGGCGCATTTCCATTCCACGTCCCGCACCGTACCCCGGGCCCCGCGTCTAATCATACGGATCGGATCGGATTTCCTTTCCCTCTCGATGTCCGATGGTGGAAATGTGTGGACCGTCCCCCCTCTCACCTCATCGTCCAAACGATCGAGATGGATGGAAATGATGTTGAATCGGTTGGACGTTGCTGTCAACGCATCAGCACCGTTGTGTTGGATGCCTTTCGAAGCGCCAACGAGCGAAAAACTGATACAACACCGCACTCCCGGTGGGAACGTGATTTTGTTGCATAGTGCGACACAATGTAGTCTATTTTGGTTTTTTGCTTTGCCTTTTTTATCTCGTTTCCCAACGTAGCGAATGCTGTGACACTTTCCTGAAAATTCATTTGAATGAAATGGTATTTTGTTACATTGAGTGAAATCTATCAGTTTCAATGTTTGCAATTAAAAGCCCAACGCTTTGCAATAAAAGTTTCCAATGACGTCGAACGCTAAATAAATGAATATATTCTACTTAAATGCATCGTTCTATGATTGTTATTTGACTAACCGGATCGTGTACGCCATACCCATTAACGGCGCATAGCAGAGAATTATTATCATGATCAAACAAATTCAACGTAGGTTTGAACAGTCTTACGCATCGAGAGGGGGCTCCAATGAATAATTTAAATTCATTCCACCTCGCCTATATTTCATTATTTATCCGAGCCAAACTTCAATCTGCTTCGACAAACATGGACATTCCACACTGCAACCCGGCCGTTATGCAGCGGGGCACACACACACACTTCCCATCTGGGTCCGAAGGTGCGCCGTGTGAACCGCAACGGTCGAGGCACATACACACACACACATACACAAACACACTCTTGAGCTAGCGCCATTCCGTCATCGTCCAGCCCAGGGTGTCTTAAGCCCTTCCTTCGGAGTTGCACTAAAGTAGAGCCACGCGGGGAATGTTGGGTGTCGTTTACGCCACTATTAATGATGGGCCTGCGTCTTTTTCTTCTTCTTCCTTTACCGAACCCTTTTGCCCACTCCCCCCAGACCCCCCCGCGCGACCCCAAGGAGGTGGTGGGATGGCAAGTGTTGCACAAATGTGCTGGCGCGCACCAAACGACGCGTGATGGGCTTATAATGATTGCCTTCGCACTTAACCGCATTCCCGCTCTCCAAATTCCCCCTTCCTCACCGTGTCCGGTGGCTCATCGGTGGCTCGCACCGAAGATTGTTGTGCAGACCTAAGATTCCGATTGCGACGAACGACCCACCAATGCAACAAAACGGGGCTTGATCACACACAACCAGGTTGCATTCAGGTTTCCCCCCCGGCTGCCACGTAGGGGATGCCACACACAGAAAAAACGTCATCCCGTTTGTGTGCTTGGTTCTCTGTTTCGTTGTATGTTGTTTTTTATGCCACCTTCGCGATGAAGTGTCCCATCTTTCAGTTCACCCGTTCCTAGACGAGCCGGTGGATGGGCGCAGGTTTTTCGCACTTTCTCGCGCGCGCACACACACACACGCACTCACGGTCAATAAGCTAAACGCGAGGAATTATCTCACTTAGCGTGGACAGATCGACCCGAAAAGGGTGGAGAAAGGAAGAGAAATAAATAAAAAAAAACACCCCCTAGAGGAACGACAGGACTCCACGCTAAACTAATCAGCAAACGGGGGGAATGAGAATGGGTGGGAAGCATTGCGAAGCGGCGGGAAAGGGAAGGGGGGAAAACTTACGGAACCAGTCGGAGACAAATCTGTCCTGGCCGCGGGCAGCGAAATCGCACTCGATCGCGCATACTGAATCATGTGACAAGCTTCTCGCCATGTCCATCGGAGGGAATTTCGGGGAAGCTGGGTGGAGGGTGGAAAGGAGAGAGGAGACTCATAGGGATCTCCACAACCGTTGGCTGGAGGTGAATATAGTTTTTTTTTAATATTATTTCTCTACTTATCCCCCCATTACCGGCGGGCCATATTTCTTGCGCTTAAAACCCGCCTACTTAACCTCACCTTGGCGGGCTAGTTCACCCCCTCTCCCCCCAACTCCCTCCGACCCCAAAGCTATCAGCAAATGCCAAACGGGCAGGGGAGGGAACGACGACGACGACGACATCGACCGACCGTTTTTGGGTCGGTGTCGATTTAACGATATTAAACATACATATTTTTATTCCACGCTTCTTTTGCCCCATTAAGTACACAAAGCGACCGGATCGGACGGATCGGCGTGGTGGTGGTGGCCCATTGGTTTTTGCCCCGACGTCGACATCATCGTCGTCGACGTCGTCGTGGGTTTTTTGTTATTCCTGTTGTACTGAACGTTGCCGTTGTCTTCCCTTGTTTGCCGATATTTACTATTATTCGACCGAATCGAAACCGACAATTCTCTTCCCCCCCTCGGCCGCCGCGGATCAGCAGATGTACCAGAGAGGGTGGGAGGGGGGAAGGGTCTCGGAGGATGGTGGAGAAAAATCCCCAGACTAGCGAATTGTGAGCCCGCGGTCCCGCTCTCGCGTCTTCGTCATCGTTCGGATCGGTTGATCAGGTTATTGGTTGCTTTTTAAGTACCTTGTAATCCTCTGCGGGACCGGCTCTCGGGCGCGATCGGCGAGATCGGAACGCCGGGACGCGGCCGTGGGCCCCCGGGGGGAATTAAGGCTTAAGTACATAAATTATGTGACTTTATACGCGATTGCCTTAAAATGTACTCCAGCACACTACAGCCGCGAGGCCGGTGCGACGTTCCGGCCAAGCCCTTACGGATTGTGCAAAAAAACGAACGGTGCGCCATACTTCGGCGCTGGGACGGCGCACGGCGAAGGCAACCGAAACCCAGCTGCCTCCGCAAGTATCGAACGCAATCGGTCCCGGGGTTTGTGGTAACAGGTTTACGCGTCCTTTTTTTCTTCGTTATATTGTGAGTTTTTTCTTGCCAACGCCAACGGTCAAGCATTAACCCTTTAATGCTTGTTTAAGTTATTTCTCTAATAGCTTATGATTATGTCCTTTTTGTCACCCGTGGGTTCCACCTTTTTCTTCGTTGCTCTTCTGCGCTGAGTGTCATTCCAGCGAATTATATCATTTTATTTGTCATGCGATCCGATGCCATTCCGGTTCCTTTTTGCAATCCCTTCGGATTCCATTTAATCACCGGGAGTTTTTCTTTCATCCGGCCCCGTATGCGTTTTTCTGAAGTGCGTTTTTCTCCTCGGTCGACACTTCTCGAGTGTCAATAAAGTGAATTGCACAAAAACAAAACTAAATAAAAAGTGACTGAACCATTGCCTCACTTATTGCCTTTTGACGTTCTCGCAAACCTTTCAACACAACCATTTTGTTGAAAACGGCACAATAGAGCACAGTTTCTTTGCCATTTGGCTCAGGATAATCTTTTTGACTTACAAAATAAAAGAAAAAACCAAAAAAAAACACACTACCATCACCATCGGCTTAATGCTCAAATGGGGTCAGCATACGTTCCCGCGCGTTGCGTACGCATATTCTTCATTACTCGCTCCTTTTTGGAAAAGCCGGGCCGAAGCTTTTGAGACCTTGGCGTTTTGACATCTCGCGCCGTCACAACGGGGCCAGTTGACAGCGGATCCAAACAGATTAGGACGCGGCTCAGCTCAGCGGCGTCGGCCGCTCCCAAATAGTTGCCGAACCTCTCGGACGGCGGAGCACAGAACACGACGAAAGATTGTGACAAATCGATCGGGCGAGAGATCGTGGGTTAGTAGCTCTTTTTTTGTGCATTTCTGCGGTTAGTCGTGAGTGGAGGCTTTTGATTCTATCGCTTCTTTTTTGTGTGCAGAATATGAATGAAAAATAATGCTGTTGAAGTTGGACCCATAAACTAAAATACACATGTTGAGTATCATTTCCAACTTCCACCAAGTTTTCTTCTGAAGATCTCTTTTCTCTTGAGTTTTGTTTTTGCAAAATATGAGATCTTTTTAGTTCATATTTCAGTAAAAATGTGTGTCCGCTTAGCAACAATAATTTCGCGTTTTTGGATGAACGAACATTTTTAGGCGACGTTTGTTTAAGTTGGGGTTCCAGTTGTATACACGTACCGAATTTATTGGTTAAAGCATCTGTTAAGGGTTAATGAAGTCCGCGTCGTTGCTTCAAAAACAAGAAGGGTTAATGACTACAGTTGTTATCGGACATCATAATTTCACTGCTGCTGATCCCTTTTTGATATACATTTTGGAACCAAACCGAGCAGATACTATATTTTGCAGAAGGTAGATCTTATTACAGCATTTCCCGGCCTTTTATTCCAAAGTCCCATCAAAACACTAATAAGTGCCAGGTTTCATCTGACAAGTTGCGCTTTATAGTGGCAACAACGCATCATCGATGGCATGGCAACATTACCGTTCTATAAAGCCGCATTTACACCATTTCCCGACTTTTTATTCCAAAGTCCCATCAAAACAATAATAAGTGCAAGGTTTCATCTGACAAGTTGCGCTCTATAATGGAAACAACTACATTCAATGTCTAACAAGTTTCATCTCGCTATCGATTTGATAGCTCTCAAACTATGATTCCGGTCTTCGTCGCCTACTGGACGCAAATCGACATGAAACACGTTAGATATTGAATGTGGCTTTGCAGAACGGTAATGTTGCCATGCCATCGATGATGCGTAGTTTCCATTATAGAGCGCAACTTGTCAGATGAAAGCTGGCACTGATTAGTGTTTTGAAGGGACTTTGGTATAAAAGGCCGGGAAATGTAATAAGATCTACCTTCTGCAAAAACATAGTATCTGCTCGGTTTGGTTCCAAAATGTATATAGAAAAGTGATCAGCAGCAGTGAAATTATGATGTCCGATAACAACTGGTTAAAGCATATCCAATGGTTAAAGCATATCCAAATCTAGTGGTTAGAGGTTTTTGAATGTCTTCAGTGGTCATCAGGCAACTCAAGAGGGTCAGGACCAATGTTACTCGCTCAAAATTACCATAGAAAGTTTCGTCCGGGTTCGAAAGTTCGACTGCAATAATAAACTCATTTCATGAAGCAACCATAAACAATGTTGTGGTGTTCTCCGGTGCAAATGGCGTGGCAGAACCAGAACAGAACGCCGAGAATCAGCAAAACGACACGGGTATCGCCACACCGCACACATATTAAGAAAAAGAAACCGACCTAAAATCCTGCCGAACACCTTCCCGATTATTAAACCCGCTCCCAGCAGTCTCCCTTCTGCACACCACCACCGTTACCACTTCGGGCCAACTTCTCCCAGGGCAGGACGCGCCGGAGAAACAATTGCAAAGCGATTAGTCGTGCAATTTACGTATCAATTAGCCTTGTGGTGCTGCTGGTGCTGCCGCGCGTTGTTGCTTCTTGCTGCCAGCCTGAGGCCCTTGAAGATCGAATGGGAAAGAGTCAGAAAAAAGGGGGAGAGAGAGAGAGCGAAAGAAGGACCAAGACTCCTCGTCGTCGTCGTCGTTGGGTTCGGTCGTGCGATCGTGGTTGCCCTCGTGCGAGCGGCGGCACCAACCAAACGGTAATGATGCCAAATGGGATTGGCGGTGCCAGAAGGAGGCGGCCGATCGTGTCGGCTCGTCCGGGACCCCTCGCAAGAAGGGGAGAGACCGCCGAATCGTCGAAGGGTCTTGCGAAAAGGGCAACACAACGGATGACTTTGGTTGGCGATGGTTAGCTGGAAGGGAAGGGGGGGCACAGAGCGGGGAGAAACGGCAACGGAAAAAGATCTCGCGGGGGAATGCCGAATGCCGAAATGGCTGCCCGATCCTTGGCTGCAGTCGCTCGCGAGCAGCGAGACGGAACCGGGAACACGACGCTTCAAGGTGTCGGATGCCGATGGGCGGGGGGGTGGTTGGTGGCGGGGGTATAAATATCTCACTTTCGGGTTAAGCTTTTCGGTATGCGCTTTTTTGTCGTCGTCTTCTCTTCATTATTATTGGCCCGGTGGAGGAGGGTGCTCACTCTGGTCACGCGCGTGTGGCGGCGCGGAAGAGACCAAGGATGACGAGAACAGAGAGGGAACTGGGAGTAGAAATTCTTCCTTTAACACCCATCTTCGGGCAACACTTCCGTCCGAAGCCGGCGACGATCGCGCCGGTGAAAGGGAAAGAAAAGCGCTCCAAAGAAACACATATATAAATATGTTTATGGCGGCGGCGTCGGCAATACCGAGTGAAGCAGAACACAACAACCCGTGGTCGTCGTCGGGATCGGGGTCGAGATCGCGCCTCATTGCGGTTCGGTGCCGGTGAAGAACAGAAAGCTGGCAGAAAGAACGGCTTCGGGAGAGGGAGAGAAAATGAATGAAAACGGAGCTGATCCAGCCCACCTTAAAAGCAAGCCGACTGGAACCAGCGTCATCCCCGGTCCATAGGGACGGGATAGCCTCAAAGGGCTGTGTGTACGTGTTTGTTTGTGTGTCTATGTGCTGGTCAACACAGGGAAACCGGGGTGGCCCGAGGACCGGGGAGTGAGAAGCTCGACTAAAGACGAAGCAACCGAAGGGAAATTGTGTGATATTGATTGGTCACGATTTAATAAATATTTTTAATTTTTTCTCATCTTCTTTCTTCCCCTTTCTCACACACACACGCACACACCACCACCACCGTTGGCGCATTTTTGCCGCCCGATGATCCCGATGATCGGCCTGGACTGCACCACCCGCAAAGCAGTCGTCACCCTTCCGGAGGACCACGCGACTCGCTGCGCGTAAGACGATGCAGCAGCTCGAATTGGACGAGCAGCAATATCACCGGGAACGATCTGGTCGGCAACAGCAGCAACGGAGGCAGCTCGAAGGGACGGTTCACCGTCATAGTCATTGTCGTCATCATCATTACCGTGCCGGCGGTCGGCGTCAGTGTCGCCGTCGTGACTGCGGCGTGGAGGCGCACACCAAAGGGACCGCAATTAGGGCGACCGGATAGAGCGGGGCAACCGATCAACCGCTGGCCGATCGTCGCCGACACCGATGACATGCATCTGCAGCCGTACCGTGCGGCCGAAGCTCAGTGGTGAGGCTCAATTTTTCGTCCTCGACAGGACGACGGACAGCTGCGTGAAGCGGCAGTAGGCAGGAAGCAAAGCTAGTGAATAAACGCTCCAACCCCCCGAACCGAACCGAACTGAACCGAACGATGGAGGTGGAAAGGAGGATCGAATCCGCACGGGAACTGTTCCACCGGCAGCGAAGGGAGCGGAACCGGCAGTGGTGCTGGTGGCGGAAGCGAAACGAAGCCCGAAGGAAGCAGCAGGAACAGCAGCAGCAGCGACAGGATGTTGAAGATCGCGATCTCGCCGACGATGGCGGCATGGATCATACGATCGTGACCGGTGGTAGGCAGTGGGGGGACGTGTGTGATCCACTGCGCAGTGACAACGACGACCACCCTGCCACCGGACGCACCGGAGCGGCGTCCTTACGCCCGGAACGGTGGAGGAGCCGCAGGAGTGAGGAGGACGAACCGACGCCCACCATCTGGCGGAGTTTGGCCCGACGGAAAGGGACCGCCGGCGATGGTTGGGGCCCGTGGAACCGAGTGACCGGGGGGCCAGCCCGGGGCGGGCGGTCGTGTCCCTGGCTGCTGGCGCTCACCAGTGCCATGGTGGTGCTGCTGGCGGTGTCGCTGCCGTGCGCCGTCGCGGGCGCACCCAAGTACGAGACGGCATACGCGTGCGAGGGCAAGACGCTGATGATCGAGTGCGAGCACGGCGACCTGATCAACCTGATCCGGGCGAACTACGGCCGGTTCTCGATCACGATCTGCAACGACCACGGCAACGTGGACTGGAGCGTCAACTGCATGTCGCCGAAGAGCCTCCGGGTGCTGCACTCCAAGTGCGCCCAGAAGCAGAACTGCTCGGTGCTGGCTTCGACGAGCATGTTCGGCGATCCGTGTCCGGGCACGCACAAGTACCTCGAGGCGCACTACCAGTGCGTGTCGGCGGCCCAGTCCTCCACCACCACCAACCGGCCGAGCCCGCCCTGGCTCAAGACGTCGCAGCCGATCGTGTGGAGCACGTCGACGGTGCGCAACCCGGTGCTGAGTCGGCTCAACCTGACCAACAACGAGTTGGGCGGCGCGGACGCCCCGTTCAGTGCGACGACACCGCGGACGTCCCCGACGGCGACGACGGTGACCGCGACGTCGATGGTGGCCGGTGTGACCGCGGCCGTCTCGTCCGGGGTGGCCACGGCCCGCCCGGGCGGGGGCGGCAAGACGAGCCAACCGTCGACCACCTTCCGGAACAAGGGTTTCGAGAACAAGAGCGTCAACGACGACCTGGCGATCATCAAGACGATCACCGACCGGAAGAAGGGATCCACCTCCGTGGGCTCACCGGCGGTGGCGGGGACGATTCCACCCGCCGCGGGGGGCCCTCCGCCGGCCGCCGAAGACGAGGAGGACGGTGCGGATCTGTTCCCCACCCAGACGGCAGTATTATCCGGCGCGGCGAGGAACCCTTCGGCGGCGCCGGGAGTTGTCGGCGTCGGTGGGGCAGGCGTTGGCCTGAACAATCACAACCCGAACGTGCTGATCGACGTGAGCCACGCGTGTGGGCCGAGCACCGCCCGGAACCTGTTCTGGAACATCACGCGCGTCGGCGAGGTGAACGTGCAGCCGTGTCCGGGCGGTGCGACCGGTATCGCCAAGTGGCGCTGCGTGGCCATCGCGTCGCTGACGCCCGAGCAGCGCGTCCACCTGCAGCAGGAGCACCAGCAGATGCTGCAGCAGCACACGCACCATCATCATCAGCAGCAGCAGCAGCAGCAGGCGGCAACCGCGGCGGTGGTGTCCTCGGAGGACGCCGCCAGTAGCAACAAAGGTGATATTAGTTTTAGTAGCAACGCCGGTGCGCCGCCCGCCATCGCCGCCGGCGCCGGCAGCGGGGCGACCTGGTATGCGTACCAGCCGGACCTGACGCAGTGTCGCAGCCTGTGGCTGAACAACCTCGAGGTGCGCGTTCAGCAGCCGGAGTCGTCGCTCATCCTGATTGCGAACGATCTGGCGCAGGTGACCAGCAGCAAGACGCTGTACGGCGGCGACATGCTGGTCGCGACCAAGATCATCCAGACCATGTCGCAGAAGATGCACTACGACATCGAGACGATCCCGGACCAGCGGCAGCGGGAGGCGCTCGTGTTCGAGCTGCTGAACAGCGTGGTGAAGACGGGCAGCAACCTGCTCGACCAGTCGCAGCACGCCAGCTGGCTCGACCTCAGCGTGGAGGACCAGATGCGCGTCGCCACGTCGCTGCTGACCGGGCTCGAGGACAACGCGTTCCTGCTCGCCGACACGATCCTGCGCGAGAAGCACGTGGTGCAGAAGGTGAAGAACATCCTCATCTCGATCCGCGTGCTCGAGACGCGCAACTTCGCCAAGGCGACCGAGCTGTTCCCGGACTCGTCGACCGAGCGGTGGCAGGTGAGCAGCGACCAGATCGAGCTCCCGAAGGCGGCCCTCATCGAGAACAGCGAGGGTGGCCTGGTGCGCATCGTGTTCGTTGCGTTCGACCGGCTCGAGCAGATCCTACGGCCGCAGTTTAGCAACATCCAGCAGCATCAGCAACCGTTGCCGGGTGGCACGGGACCTCGGGCGGAATCGAGCCAGCATCAGCTCGACACGGAGGGCATAGCGTCGGCGAACGTGGGTCTCGGTGGTGATGGACGCCTCCAGCCCGATTCACCCGCCTCAGGCACTCGCACCGATTCGTCCGAGCCGAGCTCGCGGGTGGAAGAGCTAGGAACACCGCGGTTGCGGCTCCTGAACAGCAAAGTGATCTCGGCCAGCCTCGGCAAGGGCCGGCACATTCAGCTGTCGCAACCGATCCGCATGGTGCTGCGGCACCTGCGCACCAAGAACGTGTCCAACCCGACGTGCGTGTTCTGGAACTACATCGACCACGCGTGGTCCGAGGACGGCTGCCACGTGGAGCACACCAACCAGACGCACACGGTGTGCATGTGCAACCACCTGACGAACTTCGCGCTGCTGGTGGACGCGGTCGACGACGAGACGCAGCTGTCGCTGCTGTCCAACATCGACGACAGCATGCTGATCTACATCGGCGTCGCGATCGTGGTGGTGATCGTCGTGGTAGCGCTCTTCGCACGCAAACTCTGCCACGGTGCGGTCCTCGCGAAGCTGCGCAACGGGGGCGACGAGGGTGCGATGCGGGCCGCTGGGGTGGTCCCGGATCGCGACGGTGGTTTGTCGATCTCGGGCCACCACGGGGTGGGCGCACGGATGCATCACCATCACAACAACGCCGGCGTCGATCTGCACCATCCAACGGTACCGTCGGCGGTGGCCGCCCACCATCACCATCATCTCGTGCACCACCACTTGCCGGGATTGGCCGGGACGGGTGGCCATCATCTACTCGTTGCGGATGACTTCCATCAGCAACAGCAGCAGCAACAACATCCCGCCAACAACCTGCACAATCATCACCCGAACAATCTCGTGGCGAACAACATCGGGCATGGGCATCACGTCGGCAGCAACAACCTGGTGACGACCACGTTCAACAACCTCAATGGCGGTGGCGGCGGTAGCGGCATGAGCAGCTGCTCCCCTTCCCCACCAGGGCTCGGGGGCGGGGGTGGCGGCGGATACGAGCATCACCTTCCGGCGCACCTCGCCCGGCTGAACAACAATGTAAATGTCAACCTCCACGCACCGGTGAAACCGACCCTGCCCTCCTCCCTCCCCATCTCCTCCACCACCACCACCACCCCCTACCGACCGAATAATAATCAAATCAATCTATTACGCGCAGCCAATCAACAGCAGCAACAACAACAGCAGCAGCAACAGCAGCAGCACCACCAACCTGCACCATCTGCATCATCACCAGCAGCAGCAGCAGGGGGTGCCGGTGCCGGCGGGGCCGCACCATCACCATCATCACCATCTGCCGCAGTCCTCCTTCAGCAGCAACAACAGCAGCAGCACCACCACCACCAGCCGCAAGCTGCCGCAGCCACCGCCGCTGGTGCCATCCTCCTACAAGGGCTCGGTGGCGGGCTCCTCGCCGGTGGCGCACCATCAGCATCATCTCTAATCGCGTCCACCTCGCTGATCACGACCACCACCACGCCGGTGAAGGGGGCCAGCGTCGACAGTAGTAGCGTCAGCGGTAGCGATCAGAGTACGACCGCCGCCGAGATGGCCGGCTACAACCTCGGCGGGGAGCTGGGCGGGGGCCATCTGCACCGGCTCCACCATCAGCATCAGGGCAGCATCGGGAGCAACGCTTCTTCGGGTGGTGTCCTTGTGTTGACCAGTGGTGGTGGTGGTGGTGGTACCGTCGGCACGATCGCTTCGTCCGCGTCGTCCTCGAGTGCGAGTGCCACCGTGCCGCTACTGCAGCACCACCATCACCACCACCATCTGCACCATCACCTTCATCAGCATCTGCATCCTGGCGGTGGAGACGCCAGTTCCCCAGCCCAAGCAGCTCCGATTCCGAGCAAGAGGAACCTCTAACCGAGCACGATGGTCTAACTGATCGCTACCGGCGACGATGTCCCCCCGCTAGCAATCAACTCGAGTCAATGAAGAAAAATGGTGGACCATGACCGAAAAGGGAAACGGAACCAAGGACAGGAACTGAAGGAAGCACCAGCACCAGCAGCATCAGCAGCAGCAGCATCAGCAGGCGAACACCACAACACCATCGGCCATCAATCGGTATGGAACACTTTTCGAGACACATATGTTGGTGTTGTCGCACAGTTGTTGTTGTTGTTGTTGTTGCTGTTGTTTGGTTTAGTTTAGTTTAGTACTTTGTGTTTGCGTGAGGAGTTGGCTTTTGCTTCTTTTTCCGCGGAAATCGCGGACAAACACAATCCAAAGCGCTTCCGCAATCCGTTTTACTTCACTCACAGAGCCCTCGGCGTGGGCTTTATGCAATGTTTCGTCCGTGTCCATTCGAATGTGAACCTAGTTTTTATTACATTTACCTAAAGAATTAATTGTTGTTTAGTTATTCATGTTGTAATTGTGTAAATGTGCGAGCCTCGAGCGGAGATCAAGCTTTCTTTCTTTGTGTTTATGTAAAAACAAAACGAAGTGAATGTTATTTATAAGTTTATAATTAGTTAGGTAGCCCGAGTTTATGTAAAGTGCGATTATCTTTCTTTTTTCCTAATCTACTCAATTATGTTCGCGGTCAGCTTCCCTCGTGCACTCCTTTTCTTCCCACGAAACTTATCTTTAATCTTTGGTGACCGGCCACAACTGACGCGTTTGCATGCTACATTTCGATGTTTTCGGTTTTCGTTTGCTTTGAGTTTGTATTTATGTTGATCATTCCATCCTTGATGTGTATATTTATAGCTAGGGGCAGAGGCGCGGCCGGCGGTTGAAGAGAGACGAGTTAGCTACCCCTCTATCTACTCATTTGCAAAACTGGATGGAAGTCAAACGTACAGAGAGGGGAAAAAACCATAGTCCACAAACCTTTGAAGCAGTGGGCAAAAGAGAAAAGCTAAACACACAGTAAAACTTCACACAAGTCAACGTACACGACGAGCGTATTCGTGGGGATGTTCAAGTTGTGCTCGTACCACTTTCTCTAGGAAGAAAGTGATTTTAAAATTATATAACAAACTCATGCATTGATAGAATTTGTATGTCCACCAGTAGCAAGAACAGTGAGTAAGCTTCGAAGCAAAGCAATAACACGAGAATGGAAAAGGAAATATGATACACATGTAAAGCGTTTGAACAACGCCAACATTAAATTGAAGATCAGTTTTACCATCCCTTTGTTTTGGTTTGAAGATTCCAAGCCCATTTGTTGCAACAGAAGGTACATGTTACATGACCTTACATTATTTTCCGTTCTTACATAAATTTTCCATCAGCAAAACGTGAGGGGGAGGGAATGTTGCACCAGGAAATATTGTTTATTATGTATGATAGTATCGTAGGGAATGAGAGACGCCTGCGGAGAAGACCATGTGATTTCGATGAAGCAATCAATTATCAATAAAAGAAGTGTGTGGGTAACCGAACGGTACGGAGGGGGACGAAAAGAAGTCAAGCTAAAAAGGCTGCGAAGTTGTAAAAAGGATATAAATCTACGTATATAGCCCATAAGCCGTGTGTTGCAGCCAAATTGCGTTGCGTTTCTGTCACAAGAGAATCTAGTTTATTTAACGCGAAATAATGCAAGCTGTAATTCAACCATACGATAAGGATAAGGGCAGCAGGTTAAAGGCAGAGGCCAACGGGGGGGAAAACTCCGTGTGGACCAGTTGGTTAATTATTCCGTACGCTTTAGTTTATACTCTTAGCGCTTCGTTCGTTCAGCTCAAGCTGCTAAAAACCTTTCTGGCAATCTCCTGTTTATCGAGTTCTGTTTCTCCTCCACTACCATCGAAGCCGTTTCGCTACGTTGTTCCAAAAGAAAGGTTTAATTATTGATTTTTATTTAAGAACTAAATGGTCCGGGTACTCGGGCGAAGAGGGAAGGTATCGAAAGAGTTCCGGACGACGACGACGACGACGACAACGTTTGACGTCCGGAAAGCGTGATTTGATTAGGGTCAAATGGAGAAGGAGAGAATCTGTCGGTAGTAAAAACCGAGGATGGATCAAATCGGTGTTATCAAATATGTATACAAGGGTAGGAAGGAAGGAAGGAAAATCTCACACAACGAATCCTCCGAGAAAAGGCAAAGAAGTAAGGGGTTCGCCTGTGAGCGGAGGGCGTAAGGTACCGCAACGCGTGTGCGGTTCCCGTGTTCGCGAAACGATGGTCGGACTTCAGGTCCAGGGCACACGTGGAAAAGGGGATGGAGAGGGGAGGGGGGGGGATGAAATCAGGTGAACAGAAGAACCGGTGAAGGAAGAAATAAAAACGAAGAATCAAACAAACTTGAAACTGAAGTGTTTTCGAAGCGGGTTCCGGTCTGTTTGAATGTTTGAATCAAAATCCCGAAATATCCTGCGAAAATGAATTAACCGAACGACGGCGGAACACCCGCTCACTCCCAACCTCTCTTCCTTACCACTAACTCGGGGAAGAAAAATCGGATCCGATTGTGGATAACAAATAACTCAGCAATTTGCAGTTCACACCATTTAACGCCAGCCGCCTGAAAGTGGACTCCCGTTTGGACTCTCTCTTACTCTGGATCTCCTGGAACTTTGCTGCCGGATCGGATTAAATCGATATTTAACCCCGGGGGGGCGGGCGGGAAAAGCGCTGCCACCAGAAGTCGTCGTCGGACGTGCTCGTCGAGGTGTGCTTTCTTCGTTCTCTCATCGCCGCTGATCTTGTCGGTCGCCGAAAAAGATTTGGATATTGTAACGGAAAAAGGGATCCAGAAAGGGCCCATTTTCAACCCAACACATACACACACACCCATAGAGACAGAAGCAGGAGAAGGACAACCCGCCGCAACGGGGAAAGTGGATTGCGGAAGGCGTTAGGTTTTTCGCCGGAACGAATTGTTATGCGGGTAATGATCAATTTTCACGATGAGTCATTTGCTCCCGAGTGCTCCGGAGCGCGGGATGCTGTGGGGGTGGCGATGGGCAAAGGAAAGCTCATTAACACATTCTGTTTTTCACCCATCCAGAGAGCGCCCGAACGAGTCGTCGGACCACCCGGAGCAACAAAACAATATTAAAAAAAAAGACCAAAAAACAAATGGCGGTGAACCATTCTCGACCCACGAGAGGTCTCCCTTCGTTTCCCACCCCGCGAAGTCCGTATCGAATCGGAATCTTTCTGCTAGCGGTAATCTGTCTCTCCCTTCCGTCTCTCGCCACCACTTGCTCCCCTCTATTGCCACTCTTCCGCTTGTTATGATGTGCTTTTTATCACTCGCCAGTCCTTTGCCCGGAAGGGTCTTCCCGTTTTATTCTTTTTTCTTTTTGCTGCAGCGGAATGGTAGCAATTTATAAATGTTTCATAAAAGTCAATCGTTCGGAAAAGCTTTATTTTCCTAACGGCTTTCGAAACGACCGGCCACGCTTTTACCGACCGGCTCCTAAACGCTCTCACCCCGCGCGCTCGCATTCCCTATCCGTGTCCACCGTCGTACCCTTTTCGATCATCCTTTTCAAATGCAGCATAGCGAGTGAGGGAGATGGGAAGAAAACTGGATTCGGAATCACAGGGTCTCGCACGGGGAGTTTTCCACCATCACCCACCGCCACCCGGTTCCTAGCGGACAATCAGCCCCGAGCGAGCGAACCTTCCGCCGAACGCCAACCTCCAAAGCGAGGAAAAGTTTTCATGCAACAACTTTGCTGGTGGAAAAGTTTTACAGGTTGGTATTTTTGTTTTCTTTTTTTTTTTTGTCTGATGTCTGGCGGCGCGCGTCGACGCTAGACAACCCCATTCGGTCCCATCACATGTGGGACATACGCATGCGAGGAAAGGAAAGCCAGATAGAATCTGGATAAAAAAACGTCCTCGATGGATTGTGAGCGCTACAACTCCGGATTCGGATCAACGGAAAGTTTTCCACAATGCCGGAAGTGCGACGCAAAAAAAGGATCCTCACCGCCACCGTGGACCATCGTTTCATGTCCATTCGAGTGGTTTCCCGACAGGGAACGCACTCAGCACTCCGTCCAATGATGTGGCGAACGGGAAAATGATCCTTCTTCCTTCCTTCGAATTCGGATTGGTTTTTCTTCCTCCCGCGAAAACTCTCCGACTTGGCGGCCAAGGATGTACCCGGGAAACAGTTTGTTAACTGGTTGTTGTTAACTAGTGATTTTTGTAGAGTCAAAAAGGGATTTTCTTTAACAAAATTTGTGTAAGTGTTAAAGTTTTTGGTATTTTTAAAACGCACAAGAAGTAAAATAAAAGTTTTCCTGTTTTGTATCTTATCTTTTGAGTTCATATATTATTTTACATTGTACATAATTTTTCACATTATATATTTCAATATTTCACATAATTTTAATTTTATTTTAATAAACTTTTTCAGTTTGCTTTAGTACGATTCGATCGATTGGAAGACGTGCTGCTATTAGTAACAAAAATATTCCTCTTCCAACTGGCAGTAAGCATAAAACCAGACGATGAAGTATTTTGTGCATCACTTGAAGGAAAAGCCCAATTCTTCCCCCCTTGAAACCTTCCTTCATGGAAAAAGAAATCCCCCAAAAAGGGTGTCCCAAAATTATCCAAAACCCATTTCGGTCCGTCACCGTTCAAACGACCAATCGGATTGGCTTAAAATTTGACTTTCGTGCGTGTGTCCGTTCCTTTTTTTTATTACGGTCCCCGTATTTCTGGTTTTTATTTGCTCTGTCACCTCTCACCAGGCGCGATCCCCGCCATTTGCCGTTGTCCTTTTGACCCTCCAGGCGTGCGTTTTCTGTTGGATCCACGCCAAGAACTGGGAAAAGCCGTGGGTACTGTGGAGTGGTAAAAAAAGGAGGCTCAACCAGGCGAACACTTGAATCGATACACCGGAACTGGAGGAACGTGTTCTCGGTACCCAAAACCAAAAACCATCAGCATTCCTCCCCACCGACCCGGCGACGAACCTCGTCCTTCCGCCCATTTGATGATGGTGGAGCAGGAGGTTGAAGCTCACCAGTTGGAAAAGGGAAGGAAAAGCCGACCACCGCAGCCCGGATCGGGAGGCGATTTGCCGGCCATCAATTTTCGTCGGTTGCCAATGGGATGCCAAGAAACAGAAGCGAAAAAAAAAAACAAAGGAACACGGACGGAAGGACGATTTTAGCTGCAAATCGATTAAGGGAAGCAAAGAGCGAGAGCACAGGGAGGAAGGAAGGAAGCAAAAAATTATAGATTACGGTCTAGCGCGTCATCGTTTTGGGGTGGAGGAAGGTAAAAGTGAACCCAGAGCAGTGTGTGAGGGAATCTGAATCGATGTCCAATTTGTTCGCAATTCGCAGGAATGTAATGTTGCTGCTCGGGGGTACGTTATGCTTTGTGTTGCCCTTTGGGGCAAAACCCGCTTTTCCACTCCCCCCGGGTGGGGTGTTGGCTCGGGTTATGACGAGGGACGGTGGCCTCTAATCGACGTCCAACGTCAACCGTTTCGTTTGTTTGTTTGCTGCTTCCCTCCGAAGCCCTTTCCACCAAACACGCACACACACACACACACATAATGGCCCGTGGGCCATTGGCGTGAAAAGTCGCATTTCGCTGAAAAGCTCTTGTCCCCTTCTTCGTCGCCACCACCATGGGGTGAAAGTGTGCCCCCAAGGAGGACATAATCGAAAGGACCAACTTTTTCCAACGACCTCGGGAAAAGCCAAGTGATCGTTGGAAAAGTCCGTTGTGGTGATGGAAAAGGATTGCTGTTTTGGTTTGGTTTTTCCCTGGCAGGTGAGATCGATCCCTTCGATGCTCGCCCTTTGCCCCTCCTTCCACCCGCGCCCGCGGGCACGACATAATCGGTCAATAATGTTTGTTGCCAATTGTTGTTTGTCGTCGAACGGTTGTTCTTCGGTTCGGGTCGTCGTACAAGACACTTTGAAGAGGATGAAAAGTGCGCGAGAAAAATAACCATCAACCGTGGGTTTTTTTTCGGTGGGTAATGGTTGTTGAGTTGTAAGGATTTTCCTCGGGGCCGTTGTTTAGTTCGCTCCTCAAGCAACACACAGCACACCAAATCCCTTCCACTCTTTCTCCTTCCCCCTTATTCGGGCTCGTCGTCTTAATCGCAGCTTATCGTTACTTTCGATTGGCATCAGCGTGGGTGGATGGTGTTTTTCAATCTATCCTTCTCGCTTTTTCCTCCCTAGAGGGGAAAAAAAACCCAAGGGTGTCCGAAGGCGAAAGGCGCTTCGCGGCGCGACCAGAATCGTCTTTTCCATAATTGAAACATCAATAGATCGGATAAGCAGTAACGGGAGCCTTTGCCTTTGGCATTCCGTTTTGCCCCGCCCGCTTTCACTGTTGTGAGTCGGCATTGCTTTTCCCTCTCCTCTCCACCATCGCCGTGGACATTTCGTGCGGGGTTTGGAAATTTGAAGAATTTTCCACCCAAAGAAACGGCCGCACCCACGGCCGTTTCGCAAAAACAAAAATCGAGTTTTATGAATTGTTTTCGGCACGGTTGTTGGTGTGATTTTCTTTTTTTTTCGTGTTTTTCCTGCCACTTTGCATCCCACCAAAAGCTGATTGTGTACGCCCACCTGCTTGTGGGTGTCTTGTGGGATACCGATCGTAGGCTTGGAGGAGGAAGGAAAAAAAAGTATATTAGGATTAGGTTTGCCGAACACCTTTTGCCGAAGGGTTGTGTGTTTTGTTGGGAAACGGGCGAGCCCTTCAAGGAAACTGGCCGCAATTTGCAATCGCTTTGTGCATGATTTGTGAATGTTTTACAAATTCGGAACCCGCATGAATGGGTAATTCTGGCCGTGGGTTCGTTCTCGGGTTCCGTGCTTTGCTTGTTTGTATTAATTTAAATTCATTTTCATCGATTAAAACCTTTGATTCGTGCGGAGGTGACTTTTTCTATCGCTCTTTTATAACAGAGAGCTGATTATCAAACAAAACACTTCTGATTGATTTTTTGTAGAAAAATCAAGACATTTTTTTTCAAATATTTAACAGTTTTTCCACAGTGAATGAACGAAATAGAGTAACCAACTGTTCGTACAAGATGCTTCTGAGGAAAAACCGATACTTTCCAATCGCTCCGTTCTGGCTGACTGGAAATAAAAAATCACTATCAATGAATCATGGAAAAAAAGTCACAAATCCTTCCTTCTTTTCCCCCCTCCTTAACCCACACTTCCACAAACCCGCCCGCCAAACGCGGGGGAATCAAACATAAAGTCCCACGTGTGGGCAAAGTGCGACCCCTGGAAGCGGATTAGCTTACAGTCGATCAAATGAACCGTATGATTGATATGAGCACCACTCCGATCGAATCCCGTTTTTCCTTCTCGCCATCTCCACCGGGGTTTAAAAACCCTCCCCCCTCCCATCGCCCATCGGGATGGGTGGTAGCACCTTCGACCGGAGCAATATCTTGCACTGCTGCAATCACTTTACGGCTATCAATTGTGGATGATAAAGCAATCATTTTACGGGTTCGAACCTCATCAAAGCGAAACGGGCGCGGGGGAAACCGAGGGCCGGCGGAAGAAACAGATGAGGGTGGATTTGATAAGAAAAAAAGGTGTGTCTTGTGGTGAAACGATACATCTCTTTCCGTGTGGAGGGTGGCAAATGTAAGGGTTCGTCTTAGGTCTGACTTTTCGATTTCCAGTGCCTTAAGATATGGATGAGAGGATCCTTCCGAGTGGCTTTCAAACGCTAAAGATGAGCTGTAAAATTTGTAAGATTTAGTTTGCAGATTACTTTTTAAGAAATTGCTCAATTCACACTCTTCTTAAAACCTAACTTCAACTTCAACTCATACATCAAACCTGAAAATGTTTAATGTAAAGTAATTTTTGCTTTCTTCTCACCGGAACTTCACGATTCCTTCAATAAAGCAATTTGTGCTGTGTACCGCAAAGCGTACGACACCAAGAGAAAATGCCAACCGGACGGATTGCTTATTCCGGACGCGGTCGGTAGGGACAAAAAAAAACAACAACCCAAGCACAATTCGGTGGCCACAGAGCGTGCAAAATCCTGATAAAGAGATTCCTCCATCATCCCCAAATTTGGCCCGGCTCGAGCCAGAAATGCCATCTTATCCCTTTCGTTTTTTTCTTCATCTATTTCTCACTTTCTCGTTCTCTGGACCGCGCTCCGATGAGGCTGTGTGTGTGTATTGTTTTATTTTCAATTTGCTTGTTTATTAACTTTTCACTTTATTTTACGTTTGGTCGACACGCGAACGCAAAAAAAACACCGCCACCATTTAAGGATGAAGAACTAGGCTTTTTACCCACCGACCGAGCCGAGTGTTTCGTAATGTCGCTCTTTTTCTTTACGGGCTCCGGCCCGGGAACGCGGCGGATCCCTGACCTGTTGGCAGCATTTTCGTTCCGGAAAAAATAAGGCAAAAAAGGGGAAAAACATTGCGTAAATAATAGCAGAAAGCTTACAGCGCTTACAGAGCGAGAAGCAGAATGCTAAATTTGACGCACAAGAGGACAAAAAAATAAAACCAGTGCCTCATCAGACGGGCACAAAAAGCAAGTGCTAGTAAGCCGGTGTAACCTTCCACGGGAATTCTGAAGGTCAATGGGACGAAAGTAAGGTAGCAGGACTGATGTCGCAAAAAACATGAATATGGCTTGAGGAAATTCATCCATCCCGGAGTAGATTTTTTTGCTTCCCCAACAAGTCAGACGACCCGGCCGGTCGGAAGTGACAAAACGTGAGAGAAAACCGTTTAAGACACTCCGGTCCATCACCGGTTCGGCTCCGGCCGAAAGGGGGCGAACCGGTCCCTAACAATTTAAGACCGTCGAGCAGAGGTTGTGAGCAAACGGGGAAGGAAGCACGCTGGAGGGGGGTGCAAAATAAATCGAAACAGAACCCCGAAGGAAGGCGAGACGACTCGCACTAAACCGAGCTACCCGAGTTCCCGAGGCTGACGTCGCTGTTGGCCGAGAAGCGGCTTGATTGGATCGAAAGTCATTTTCCGGCTTTTCTTCCCTTTCGGGCCCGGCGCGGAAGGAGTGGAGGGTAGAAAGCATGAACCGTAGAACGTAGAACCGTGCTCTGCCGATGACGGGCTGCTGAAAGCCGATGGAACCGATTGGGGGAGAGGGATGATGACAGCTGCGGCGCACACGGCCAGCGCGGCTTATTGGCCGGAAGAGACATTTTGTCCATCACTCATCACGCGCCGGATCCGGATCCTCGCCATCCCGCCCTCGAATACGATGGATCCGACGAGTTAAAGCGGGTCTTCAACGAGAGGAGGGAGAGAGTGAGAGAGAGAGAGGGGAGCATGAGAAAGGAAGTAAAGAAGGCAAAGCAATCCTGGTCAGTTGGTCACCGGGCCAACGGACCGAGCCTTCCGAAAACCCGGAGCTTAATGATGATGTCAACCAGCGCAAGCTGTGGCGCAAGTAGGGCTATTTTTGGCACGATGCGAAAAATTGTCCTACCGTGCGGGGGGAAATGGCAGGGGTTGGAGCGACGGAAAGGACGTGTAAAACTGATGTATGAATCCCCGCACGACGTGAAGCATTCATCGTTTCCGGTGCTACATGCCACAGTTGACCGGAGAGTCTGGGTCGTTGGGGTTTCTATTTTTCTTGTTCATGTTCGATTTTTCTTCCTCTCCTTTTGCTGGAATTTTTTTTCTTTTGGTTGGAAAATTCATCCGGAAATTTGGATCAGATCGGCTCGAGGCAGCAACCGTTCGGTCGAAGAATTTAGGGCACCCCCATCCCGATACCGATACCAAAGCCCAACCCAATGGTACGAGAGAGAAAGAGAGAAATGTCGGTGCCGGAAAAATTATACCCACCTAACGACACACGGTAAGTTGTCAAGATGTGCCGACAAAGGATGAAATAAAACTGGAACCTGTAGCCAATAGTTGCATCTGGAGAGCTGCTGCCCAGGAAGTCCGTCCCCTCCCTCGCTGATCCTCCTGTCCGCGTAGCAAAAGGTTTAGAAATAAAAGAAATAGGGAAACAATGAAACCGAATTGGAAAACTCAGCCGCTTCGGGAAACACGGACCTCACATGATGCTGTATCCCGGTAACGGATGAAAAATCACCCCCAAAACGGGTGCAGGGAACTACTATCCTGTGTCCGTTCCGTTTTCAGTTTGCTGTAGTACGTGTGTCACTGATGTGAGTGTGGGAGGCTTTTTTCGAGTGGCTTTACTTTTATTTTTTTCCGGATCCTCAATTTGCTCCATCAGCTCTTTGTTCCGCATGTTGCCTATCGGTTCGGCGCTACGTTAAAGGAATGCCTTTAGGGGACCAGTTTCTCTAGTACACTCCGTTCCGGAGTGTCCTATCGCGCCTAACTACAGTCAATCCTCTCTGAGCTGTAAAAGGAAGTGGACTGTCACACGAAGAATTTGACAGTTACTCAATGGTGATAATTGCAGACTAATGAAGCACTAAAGTACATACTCTAAACTATTGTATTCTTTGCTTGTTAAACCTATAACAAACAGTTGAAACTTTCATCGATTATCTTGGGTGCACTAGACCAGGGGTCGGCAAAGTCTGGCCCGCGGTCCAATTCCGGCCCACCAACTGATGTTATCCGGCCCATAAGTTAATGTTTTTGCTACATACGAAAAACCCACCTCAATTTTCATCGGGTTTGTTCACTTGTTTTCTATACCAAAAAATGAAGCTTAAAATTGTTGAATAAGCAGTTCATTACCAGGCGACTTCCTCGTATATTTTAAATAGAATGGCTCGCCATATGGAACACTGTTCGAAGCTGATTGGTTTCAATTACGAAAAGTTCATTGCAAATAAATAATACAATAAAAATTAATTGACAGTACATCAAACCAACCATTTATATGTCGAAAAAGGTAAAAAATTCAAGGAAAATTATCGAAACGTTCAACATTCAAGGAAAGGTGTCGACATGTTTACAAAAATTCAATATTGAAATTTCAAATAATTTGTCTTCAATTCAACTGCCAAGGACAAGAATGTAATTAAAATTGATCAGAGATATCACGATGTTATTAACCAATTCCAATAATAAATCAAACAATGGGTTTACGAGAATTGTAAACGAATGCTATCGGGAATTATTTTGAGAAGCTGTCCAAGCCATGAAGTGTAGAGCATTAATCAAGCTAGGGATTCAAGTTAAATAAAAATTTCGACACTGTCGCATTTCACGTTGCTTTCAAAAATCAAGTTTAAACATGTTCATTTGAGGTTCAACAAGTGTTTCACATTTAGAGTTGAGTAACATTAGTCATCGTTTGTTGATAATTGAGATATACCGCCATACGAATTTTAGGGATTGAACTTGTCATCTGATTTTGCTACTTAGAGAGATAAAATTGTTTTGAACCTAAAGAGGCTGACAAAACGGCTCACCTTAGGGAGGATTCCTCCTTATGTAGTTTCCACATTTGAGAGGCTACACTGTAGTTCTCTGTTAGAGGAGAGTTTGAAGCACATTGCGATGGACCTGCAATGGACACTTGGACCTCCGCTGAGTCTACGATGATGTAGAGAAAAGTGCATGATGGACCAACTTTTCCTTACGGACAGTCCAACCAACCCTGCCGCCATCTTGCTTCTCGAAGGCTCACTTCGAGAGCAACGTATCCGATGCCGATGGAAACGATGTAACAGTTCGGTTGCCACGGAAACTACCGCAGGGCTCTATTCGGACAGCCTGCTTGGTTTTTTCCTCGAATGAGTATTTCATTCTCCAGTTCGTACAGTTTGAACGGTAAATTTTTGAGGGATCATCGGATTCTATATGATACTTTCCTGGCATAAAGGGTTTCGTGTGTCGTTGCATTCCGGAGCACTCTTTCCGGATACAATTATTGAAACTATTCGTGCTTCGAATATCAATGAACGGATTCTGTTCAGTTTTTCCCTTATTGTTCTTTAGGTGTATGTGTCGGTGGGACACAATATGCCTTGCCGTGCTAGGAATTCCCGAACCGCCCGCCTTCGGAACATGCCCGCCAGCAATGCTTTGGAGTTTTGTTTAAAATGGGTCACATGTTCCAATCGTGAGTGCATACGCCGCCTCCGCACAAGTTACATCTTGGTGGACGAATTCTGCCTCAAACCTTTTTGTCTGCAAGCGGTTGGTGGTGAGTGGTAGTGGCAGTGGTACGGGACTCAATTCGATTAGCCTAACGACGTCAGCCGGCCAATAATCGACGCTCGGATGGGTCAACTTTGAGTCCAGCCTCATTGCCGTCGCCAGGATACGACGTCGATACGGATCCAACAACTGGATTTGAATGACCATGCAGTACAGAAAAAAACCCGGAAAGTTTTCCCGTTGTTTCAAATTTGTCTTGTTCTTCCTACCGGGCGGAAGGCTTTCCACCACTCGATGTACGGGAGTTTTAGCTTTCGTTTTCCTTGAATCCTTTTGTCCGATCTCACACCGGCTCGGACGCACGGTAGTTTCCTTCCGCAGCTGCATTGAAATCAGAAATTGAATTTCGCAAAGCTGCGTAACGACTCCCACGGAAAAACCACGGAAGCAGAATTCATCCGATCAGCAATCGGAGACACGCAAGATCGTCCGGTCGAGATAGGTGGTTCCTTTCCTTTTCAACTCTCTCCGCACCCGTTTTGTTCCATTCCAGTTCGCATCGCCCTCTGGACGAAGCCACCGGGGTTTGTTTTTCCCCTCGTGCATGGTTTGCAGCGTCCTTTCAATTTTTCCGAGGCTGCGGTTGGGAAAAACTGTGTCCACTCGGTGACTCACCGACCACGGTGGACGGGGTGTTGCTGACTTAAAAATTCATTGGACCAACCGCCGTGTCCTTTTGGATGCCTTTTGTGTTCCCAGCAGCCACTCCTATCCTTACCGTCGCTTCCGGAACCGAAAACCGGAAGTATTTCCCTCCAGATTCGGTTCCCATGCGGAGCAAACCATTAGCCGCTTGCTCCGAATCTCGGCTCCATTTCAACGCTGGGGCCGCCTTTGAGGTTATGCAAATACACTGGCGGCCATCATCACACTCGTGCCATCTCCCCGCAAGGTTTTTGGGGAAAACTGGGACGGTCGATGGTAAAAAAAGGGTTCATCTTCCGCCTCTCGAAAAGGACACTTTTTTTTCCCCCTGGTGGAAGGGCTTACTCCTCGCGACGATCCTCTAATGCTTTTGTTCACCCGCCACGTTCGCAACCCTTTGCTCGAAAATGTGCTGCCTGCATCGCTTGCAGTTTCCCTTTTTTCACCTCCGCGCCCCTTCCGGTTTGCCCGATGCGATACCAGTTTGATCCACCAACTTTTTGGTCGGCGAGGAAAAATTGAAAACTAATCCAATCAGCATTTTTCATCTCGATCCTGGTCCCCTGGTGGAGCGGCTCCCTCGAAGGGCGGCCAAGGATGTTGGTGATACACAGAAGGCTACAATCTGAAAAGGACTATGGTGGCTTTACTGCTGGAAGGGACGGATTGGGTGGGCTCCCCTTTATTGTCCTTCCATGTGGCTCACTTCTATAACATCTTTTTCATTCCCACTTCGCTCGCTCCCTCGCGTGTGTTACAGAGATTCATTTTTGTATAATTCCTTACCCCTGTTGGTAGAAAACGGAAAAAAGGAAAGGATTTCTTCACGTCCTCCCAGTTTCAATGGCACTCGGCACGCGCCCACCGTGTGCGGGTTCTTTCCCCTTCCTTTTGCTGGGGTCAACGTACGTTCCGCGTCATATTGCGTCCCAGATTGAGTCTCCCTCCTGCACGGCCGAGTAACATATCCTTTTCTTCCTGTGGGGACAAATAAAAGCGAGAGGAGAAAAAAAAACTGACGAGATGGAAAACTCCGCACACCTTGCTGAAAAAAAAACCTTCTTTTGATCGCAACGAATATCCTGCCAATAGGGAAAAGTTCTCCATTTCACACTTCCACCGTTTTCTTCTGTATTATTTTTCTACCAACTTTTCCACACAATTCTACCGAACCGGTCGAACCGGTTGTTAGTTTTCCTTCCCCTCCAGAAACCGGCCGAGATTTGCGAAACCCATGCTGCACTGTGGTCAAGTGGTGCACACCGGGGACACATCTGGAAATTTGCATTCAAATGGAAAAACGTTGAGCGGTGAAATATGGACATGCATTTGCGTGGAGCAAGTGGGAAACCCCAGTGGAAGACGGAGGGGCACGGGAAAGAGCTTCCGGAGCATCACTTGCGTGGTGCTCCGTCGTTGTCGATAAGTGCCAGAAGGTCGGGTAAAATCTTACAACGTTATAATCGACTCCCTCCGGTAGGAAAAAATGTTCGGTTTTGTTTGGAAATATCTCCGATCGCTCGGAAGTGGCATTTCAACCCGAGCCCGAATCGTTGTAGTTTGCAGTCGTTCGCGAATTAATTTATATCTCTATCCATTACACAACCATTTTCCGTACGATCGGATGCCCACCTTTCCGAGGAGCAAATAGCACGAGCGTCATCCGAGCGAACCGAAGCGTACGTTTTCCGTTCCGTGCGCCTGATGGCCATTTGATGCCAGCCAGCCAGCGCGGATGGAACCAAAAAACTAAAATAAAGCAAAACCCCCGACCGTCGAGCGGACGCCACCGGCCGCCACGGCGGTGGTATGGAAACCGATAGTCGCATTTTCCGGTGCATTTCCCAGGTGGCACCATTTTAACAACCCTTGCGTTGCGTGATGTTTTGCCGCAGGATGAAATGTATCTTGTAATGTACTGGCGGACACACGGAACGAAAAATAATATCAAAAATCATTCCCACCGTCCCACCGGAAGCAAATGGCGAGTTGGCGTGTTCGAAATTTGTTCTGTTAAAGCAGAGTTTTTACTGCGGAGTTAAAATACTCTTAAAGCAAACTAATGGGTTGTTGGTTCTGGTTTTTTTTACGGATTATATTGGTCATAAAACATGGCAGGACTTTTTTTGGGCAAAAAGTAAATCCCATCATATATAATGATTATTTTAAACATATTACTAATTGTGCTTTTATTAATTAACATTGTATTTTTATTAAAAAATTGTAAAATCTTGAGTTCCTTTGCTTTGAATTTTCAATGTTTAAAATATCATTTTCTTAATTATATTTTACTTTTTTACTAAGCATTGTCGGAAGGAAGCATCGTGATATGTAACAAAGTTTGATGATTTAAACACTCGAATTACAAGGCAAAAATGCGTTCACCCTTTTTAATAGATATTGAAGTAAAGAAAACCTCGATGGCAGATTTTATTTTAATGCTGAATCTAATTTTAATGAGAATCATGATGCAAGAAATAAAGATCAAACGTAAACGTGCGACCATCACTTGATTTAAATTTAAACATAAAACAGTTTATTTGCACTTTAGATGATTTATTTAGAGTATTTGTTTAATTCGAGTCCAACCATCGAACCAGACCAAACCGGTTGAATTAGCTAATCAAACAAATTATTTCCCCATCGAAATCACCCTTCCTTCCGGTGCATCGTATTCGTTATATCTGTATGCATAATTCACACGCTCTCTAATTAACGGTACCGCTTAGAGGACCGATCCCAAAAAATCCCCTTACTCATCAAGGGTTCAACCGATGCTCGGGTTGATCGGATGCTGGCACGAACGGCTCCCACTGGCAACACTGTTTCTGCTTCCGTTCTAAATGCTTTGTGAACCGGCTGGTGCTGCTGCTACCGGGCTGGAAAATGCTCCGTCGCTCGGTGCCATTCGCAAAACATGATCTGCACTCTGTGTGAGCTCGCTCATTTTCCCCAAAAAAAGAACCGAACCGAAATGTGCAGTCCCGGAATGGGAAAATGAAACGTATCCGCTTTAGTTCTGTTGTTTTATTTTCCCCCCGCTCTCCTACCCCGGTATGCTGCTTTCGGTAGAATCATTCGCTTTTTTTCATTTCGTTATGTCTGTTTGACTTTGTTTTTCCCCATCCATCCATCCGGGGCCCCTCTCCCCCGGTACGGCTCCGGTGGGAGTTTTTGGTCGGATCGAGTAATCGACAGAGTTCCGGCACGGGGGCACAGGAGACAGAAGGGAACAAGTGTACCGAACGGAACACGCCGGTCTCCACCGCAGAACGAACGGGTGGGAGACACGGTTGGGGGAGGAAGGGCACGGGCACCAGAAAGTGATACATAGATACCCGGGGTCGGGTATCATTCCTGGTGCAATGTTTGCCGGATTGCCACTACGTGCCAATTTCCATCTCTTGTACTGCTGTCGATTTCCTTTCCACATACCACTGTGTATTTTCTCCATTTTCCCGTCGGTTTTGCTTTGAGGTTAGGTTTTTTGGTCGGGGATTTTGGTCAGAAATTTAGCCCCCACGCTCCCTCCCTTTTGCACCAAGCATCCCGATGGGAAATGGAAGTTCCGAGAGAATCGATATGGAGATTGATACCTGGTCGGGTTAAAGGAGGTTTTTTTTACCTTCCCTTATCCTTGGCACGGCAGAAGATCCTCATGTCTGGACCAAGGAACTAGATGAAGCCGAAGTGAAGAGTGTGTTCCCAAAGCATCCAAAGCCTATCGGTTAGGACGGAGGGTGGATAGGAAAGCTTCTATACCAAAAAGCCCAAACAACATCCACCCTCCGCACCTTTCCGGTCGCTTGACTTCGGTAATGATGTGGTTCAACCGCTACAGCTCGGGTTCCGAGGCGAGGCGAGTAAGCGTACATGCGTCACTGAGGGTGTGGTATGCCAACCCAGCCCCAGTTTCCTTCCGAACATGATCGGATGGTACCGATTGGCACCGGTTATAGTCTTCCCAGATTGGCCCCGGAAGATAACCCGGGAGGGGTGGAGGGAGGGGAAGGGGGAAGGAGAGACTGGCCCGAAACAATGGACAAGCCAAGGAAATGGACGGCCCTGGAATGATGTTAAACAACGAATGCGATAACCGTTGACCATCGTAACCATCGTTTGCGAGAGTTTAGTTATTGCCCGAACAACCGATAACACTACGGAGTGGTAGTGCCCCAAGTTGGACCCTGATCGGAACATCGAGATCACCGTTTGGCCACGCAGAAACCTGGAGCGAGCACTGGGCCAGCGGGAGAGGGTGGGGACCGTCCAATAGAGCGTGACGTTTGTACACATGATTTAACTAATTACAAACGAAAATTTGCCACCGACGGAGCGGACGTTGTTATGTCCGTCCCAATCATGGTGTCGGTATGGTTTGTTGCCATAGCAGGCCAAATTCGGCAAGACCGGTTCCTCCCCACCGTTCCGGCTTCGAACAAAGTACAAGTGTCAACCCGTTCGCCAGTTCGAGGTCAGTGGAGCAGAGGTTCGCCTATCTCCTGCAGTTCCGGGAGCCACCATGATGGAAGTTTGTTTGCTGGCGCTTCTCCTGCTCCTTTCTGGGTGCTTCGGGCCCGTTGTTGACGCACTCGTGGTTTGCCTGCCACTCGTGTGTTTTGACACACTTACACACTTCCCCCAACAAACACACACACCCACACAGGCATGCAAAGTGTGCTGGTGCTATCTGGTTTTTGGGGGAAGCAGCTCGCGCGCGCAATGTTGTCCTAGAGCGGGGTCGCGGCTTAAAACATTGTTGAGTGGAAGCGTCTGCTTCTTGTGCTGGCTTTTACAACTCACCCAACCCGCGCAACCACCCACCCATCCGGAGCTAGCTGAAGCAACACGATAATGCTATCACTTGGATGCGTGTTTAAGGATGCCGTTCGGTTCGCGATGTTGCAAAATGTGACTGTGTGTTCCCGCTGCTACATGCTACAATCTCTTTCGACCCCCCTCACGAAATTGCACCATTTGTGCGACACACGGGAGGTGGGGGGCCAGGAAGCGTGCTTCAGAAGGGGAGCATCAGGCCATTATCCTTATTCAAGGATAAAGAAGAACTTTATCTACCACTTCGCAGACGATGACGACGACGACGACGCCGACGACAATGAGCCCGAACGCTGTGTCCCGGTGTCCCTTTTGTCGCAAGGACCTTGCGAAGGACATACCACCGGCACCATCCTCACACACACGCACACACGTAGGCAAACACAACACACCAACCTTGAGCGTGCAGTGAAGCGGGAGTGTGGAATAAACAGCAACAGCAGCAGCGTGTGCAACTCCGCGCGATGAAGCGGTTGCTGCGAGTGTGTCCTTGCAAGGACAATATTTTATAAAGAGACCACTGGAAGAGAAGAGGAGGAAAGAAAGGGGAGGGGAGTACCAGGACGGTTGGCTCGGTTTGGAAGCCGGAAGGGGGGGATAGATCTCTCCAATAATGTGTACGTACTACTGCATCAGAACACGTCGTAGCATAACAATGGCCCATGGGAGCGAAGGGACAATAAAAGGACCTACCAAAGGCTCCACTAGGGTGTGGGGTTAATGGGCAAGGTGGGAGTTTGGAGAGGAAGGCGGGGGAAAGTATGAAGAGCGTGTGTTTGTGCATCTATACGCCTGCGGTGTTCCTAGTTCCTAGTGTACTAATATTATTCCAAACACCTTTACAAATGCCTCCAGTAGTCGTTTGTCCCCGACGCAGGTCCTTTCCCTCTCTCTCTCAAACACACATACACACACATGCCGCCTCCTTTACACCACCAAAAACATTCATCCATGCGGACATGGAAGAACATAAAAGCGGGCATTACGTTGAAGAGTTTAAGTCCCGAAGAAGACATCGGTCCTTTCCGGCATGGTTTCCAGCGTCAGGATCTTGGTGTGTGTGTGTTTGTGTGTACGGGTGTGGTGGCCTGGTGGCCAGTGAAGTGGGTGCAATAAAACGACCCATCGGCTGGGTGGGCTGGAATGCTGAGACGGCCGGCGCACAGCCCGGCACGTCCGGATACCATTCGAGCACATCACTTTCCGCTTCGCAGGATAACAACGGCCCGGACTAACCTACTGTGCATGTGCATCCTTTTGGCGCTGGGTCTTCTCAAGCGTGGGGTGAGTTTGCCTGGCCTCAGCCGTAGAACGTCTTCCCCGCAAGGACAGCGGCGTTTGTGTTGCTGTAATTGTATTACGGCGTTGGGAATTTCGTTGCAGCCAGAGACCATCGAGGAGGGCAGGGGGTCCGGTTGGCTCTCGACGATGCTAAGTATCCCGTTCGTGCACGGGGAGCACGATTAACCTCTCACTCGCTTCTTTATGCCCTTTTTGAAAAGGTTTATGTTTACCGATGCCCCAGCTTCTCATCCGTTGTGATGTTTTCGCCCCCCCGTTTTGTCACTCGACAGGTTGGTTCTCTACTTCTTTTCGCCAATGTTATGCCTTCGATTAACTCGTTTACTTTTAAACGCCATTTTGTTAGTTTTTTTTTTTTTATTTTACTTACTGCCATGTGGAAGTGCCGACACGATTTATCCTTTTGCGGAACGCACCGACCGGGTTGACTGATGGAATTATCTGGTAGCCGCATCTGGGGCATCCTTTTTTCCAAGGATTACTTTGACGGGTTTCCCTAATAGCGTTTCGGGATCGTTCGATAATGGGAGGTAGCTCTTCGGCTTGACGTTCGATGCGTCAACAGCTCGTACCATGGACTGGCGTGTCCTCCGGTGAACGAACAAAGAAGCAGCACCAGATGAAGGTTGTTTTGACAACTTATTTAAAACCTTTACTAAAACACACACAGTCCGTCAGGACGGTGAGGCATCCCTCCCGACGAATGGAATATGCATGTATGTGTCTATGAAGGTGTCTTTTTTGCCCTAAAAAGGACTTCTTCGTGTCCCCTGTCCCTTCCGAAAAGGAAAATGAGGGTCGAAATTGGCGAAGAAGTTAAAAGGGCCACCGAAAGGGGGAAAACAAAAACGAACTCAAAATTACCCTTTCGGGCAGAGTTTCGGTGTGTCCTGCTTGACAGACGAGCTTGACATAGGGCGCGTCGGGTGTAATGTAGGCAGTTTTCGGGCCGGAAAGGGGAAACATCAAGAAGAGTGGAAAACACGACAAAAAGAAAACAGGAATGTGGCGAGTGGAGAAACTATAGCACGTGAGACGAGGAAAATCAAAAGTTTGTACACACTCTAGCAAAAAAAAAACAAAACAAAAGCAAAAAACACAGGACGAAGGACGGTAAGAATGAAGTCATCATATGAAGCCAGAAGCGAAATGAAAATCAACAAGAAATAAAACACTCACACAGCGACCGTTACGAGCCGCGTGCCAGTGACAAGATACACACCAAACAAAACACGAAAGTGAGACGATCAAAAAGGTAAACCGGGGAAATGCGGAGACACGGGCAACGCGAGAGAAGGGCACTGTGAAGAGAAAACTCGACGAAACGCTGGGGCGAGGCTGTGGAAAAGTTTATCCATAAACGTCAGCGAAGGATAAATTATGATGCAGTGGTCAGTCAGAAGCGTTCTCGACCCAGGGGCTGCAGAAGAGGCACAGGTATTAGTATATGGGCAAGGGCAGGGCGCATGAGGGCGAGGTGTGCCTTTGGGCGGCGAAGTTGGGCCCGCGGTTGATTACTTAATTTCCAACTTGTACGTTTATTTTCATGGCCTCTCTATCGCTTGTCCCCCTCGTTCCAAGGCTCGTCACAATTAATCAGACCTAACTTTCCCGTCCGGTACTGGATTAAAGACAGATCATTCTTCCATCCTTGTGTTGACTGTTTTTCGTTACAGTTTTTTGCTTCTTTATACGCCTGTGTGAAATTTTTCCACGCTATAGTTGGCCTTAGAAGCAGCCATTTTGATAAATGATAAATTATACTATTTGACGAATACCATACCTAATTCACTGTTAGAAAATAGAAAGATTCCTCTTTGAACATGTTTTTTTTTTTCATAAATACCATATTTTACCTTGTTGGTTCTTCTGGTATTTCTTAGATTTTCTGCAAAGATTGATTGAATTTAGTGAAAAATGTTATGAATATGATATGATGTCCAATTTTATCATAGTTTTATTGGCTTTGATTCTATTTTTATTGTGTGAACAATGTTTAACTAACCAGTCTACTCGTCTAGAACTACCTTATGTATCATCCTGTTGATAGATAGGTTATACTTACTTTTCCTAAAAACTAAACTAAAACAAAAATGGGTTTTTTATGAGAAAAAGGTGTTACAAAATAAAAAAATAATAAGTGGTTCGAAACTTAAATGGTAACATTTATAACCATTTAAGGTAACATGAAACTTCAATGGTAACAAGAAAACATTCAAATTCTCGTTGCTGAGTAAAATCAATAACTTTTCTTACGATTTTCTTCTCCTAACACGAGTTCTAATACACAGCATACGCCATGACCTTTACATTAGTTCTATTGGTTTTGTTCCGTTCGTTTTTCTTTCTTCTACAATCAAGAGTAAAATGATTAGTTATTCGTCACTTTTTCTCTATTATTTAACTTTATCCAAACTGTCTATTTTCGCCTCATGAAACTACATGGATTAAACATTTTATCATTCTACACTTCCATAAACTTCCATAAACTTTCGCAACGTGAGTAAAGTTGAAGTATTTCTGCTCCAATCTCTTCCACCCGTAGTGCGACAAAAGGGCGACGAGAGTGAGTAAATTGTTTCGAAAAGTTGAAGAAGCTTACTTCGAGAAACAATGGTCAGAGAAAGGCAAACGCACGTACACACACAAAAACACATACACACTGCCAAGTGCACAAGCACCCCGTGCTTGGCGTACAGGAAGCGAATGTTTTGTCATTCCCGTTTCCGTGCCGGGCGAGGAAAAGGAAAATTTCGCATTGTAAAGTCTTGGAAAGTTTCACATTATGCGAAGGATCCGACACCCCGCGCGGACGGCCATGTCCTCCCCGGAATCCGGGTGTCACCGGGTACGCGCCAGGGTCAGACGAGCGAACCAAGGTGAGGGGTGCCGTTTTTCCGGCCACCAACCAAACCCTCCCTCTCCGCCGCGTTACGAACGCGGCATCCGGTCGCTGGGAAAAGTGATTGTTTTCCCACAAAGAAACGCAACGGGATTCCCTTCATCGGTACCGGCGCTGCTCCTGAACAAACTCCGATAACGGGAGCCAAAAATGGCAGTACAAACGAAAGGCGCACACACAAAAAAAGGCACACACACACACCGATCGGAGGCAAAACTACGACACCAAACACTGCCCTACCGCCCGGCGTCGCATCCCGCCCAAAATCCGGTACCATGCCGTTTGTGCACTGCGTCGGGAAAACTTTGTCCGTCCGTCCGACGCGCGAAGGATTGATTTATTTGCGCTGGTGAGGCGAGCTTTAACCGGGCGGGAAAACAAATGGTGTACCGAGAGTGAGTTCGAGTGAGAGTATAAGAGAGAGACGGAGAAAATCTAGCAATAGAGAAAAAGATGGCATGAGAAGGAAAGCAAAAAAAAAGTGCCATCGAACAAGTGTTCTCGAACGGCATCGCACTGCTAGACCTGTCCTATTTCCACTTTTCCGTTTTCCCAATCGCCATCTTCCCCCCCCCCCCACCAGAAGCTCGATTCGTTTGAAAAGTGGTTCTCGAACAAAGATTTTACATTTCTACCTGTCCACCAGCCAAGTAATGGTTGACTTTTCCAGCACTCGCGAAGCGGGAAAACCGTTTCGGGATGCAATACGACAAACGGTGACACGATTTGGAGGAAACCGTGGACAAGTGCACGAACGGGAACGGTTTGAAAAATGGTCACCACGAACCAGTCAACGCGGAACCGGACCAACGCGGAAATCAGGAGCGAAGGAAAATTCACCGCTGGGAGGTGAAAACTCCACATTTCTGCAGCCATTTGCAGAAATCAAACGCGGTGAAGTGGCCCTTCCGATACCGTCCCGGAAGGTAATGGATGTCCCGATGAACCGGGAGAGGGTAACAAACGACAAAAAATGGCCATCTTCACTTGCCCTTCACCTCGGTCACCGGCAACGCCTCGGCCGGCTGGTAAAACATGGTACCGTTTTGGGGTAAAAAGGACATTCGCTACGAAGTAACGCTGGTTCGTGTGTTTAATGTGAACCGATACTGCTGAGGAACGGCTCGCACTTCACCCAGAAAACCCCTCCCGGAATCCCTCCCCGAACACGAGCACGCGATAAGTTGTACTTTAAAAAGTTGAAACGTTTCGAAAGCATGTTTCGCAGACATAATTAAAGAGACGTCGCGAACGGTAGGGCGCCGGGAACCGTTTTTCCACTCCGGATGGGTGCTGGTGGGAAGTGATTTTTGTTCCTTCGTTTTTTTTTTGCTGCTTTCAAACACTTCGTACGCCAGCACGTTCGCAAACTTCTTGATCGCACGAGTAGGAGATGCTGGAACCTGGTCGTGTCACTTGGGGGCAGCGATTCTCAATCTTCTAGACTCTTAAAATGTAAATGGTACTTTCGTTAAAGAATAAAATAAAACGAGGTATTGTCAATTAGTTGATGTTTTGTTTGTATATTGTAAAAAGAGCATGAGCACGTACTGTAAATCACTTCAATTGAAACCTGTACAATATATAGTTATCACTCGTTTAACTTATTTTACTTCCTTGAATTTAGTTGTAACATGATTTTTCCTCGTTAATTTGACAAAAGTCGCAAGTTTGTTCACCACTTTTCGTTGGATGTATTTTGGTGGTATGAAAGATCTATAAGCAGAACATTGCTTTATTCGTTTTGTTTCTATTTCTTTCATTGATATAATATGATCCAATAAACCGAGGTTATCTTTTTTCGATTCAACGATATTCTTCATTTGGAAGGCAATAACACAAAATGCCGATGAATTGCGTAATTAATTTAGCAAAATTCAGACAGAAAAATGGTAGAGATCACACTCCGAACAAACTTTTTCTGATACTTGCAAAATGGTGGCTTCATGCATTGGTTTTTTTTGTTTTCTACAGAACAAAACATATTTTTTATTTATGTAAAAGGGTTTTATGTTGTGATCATTCCACACAACACTGATAGTCGTTGAGATTAACCAAAGCCATATCAACTACACCGATTAATTGGAAACGCTATCGTTTTTTTTATTTGAAACACTATCGAGTGAATAGCTTATTTCGCTTATTTAGTTTATGTTAATGTAAGTGACATGCTCTACACCTCGTGGCTTATCGCTTGAGCATCACTGGCCCTCATCGTTTGCTGGCCGTTGAACGGTGCGGAAGAGAAAGGAAAACTTCGAACTAAAAGGTGCGTGAGGATGCAAATGTAAGCGGGACAGAGGGGAAAGGGGGAAAACACGCGCACAGCAGAACATAAAACATCATCAACACGCAGCACATAAATTAGCCAATTCAAACAGAGTGACCCGATGGACCGACCCGAAGGCGTTTCTCATTAAAATGGAATTCAATTTAACGTCCAATGCAAATCAGTATGAGCTTTCTGCTTCCAGTGGAAGCTAGCGTTCTGCCACACACACATACACACACACACACTTCCCCGAGGTGGGTGGGTCGTGGGCGGGTGGTCATTTGAAATTTCCATAAGAAACGAAACTGGGAGCCGTGCGGTGTGCGTTTGGTGTACGGTGTCGAAGGACAAAGTTGAAAAGAATGAATTCTCAAGCGACGCACCGAAGGGAAGGAAAATGCTGCAAGAATGTATTCACTTTCAGCCGGCGAGAAAGTGTGAGCGCGGAACCGGCGGGAAAGCGGTCCTTCTGGCCGGCGAATGGAAAATGACGTTAAAAAAACTGGCGTTCTCACCTCGGCGCTCCCGAGTCGCCCGAAGGGAATGGGTGTTGGTAGCATTCGATTTGATTGAATTTCCTCGAACCGGAACTCGAGCCTGCCGGTTCCCTGGGGGTGTGGGTGGGTGGGAAATGATGCCTCCGGTTTTTGTTCCTCCCCCGGTGACTTTTCCTCGTCGATCCCGTCGACTCGTTTGATCGTCACGGGGTGGGTGAGAAATAATACGCCCAGGCCCGCCCGGATGGTTCACATTTCGTCGGATTGGGAATTGACCACCGGGAGCCACCCAATTCCGGCATGTCTCCCACACCACCGAAAACCCCGGGCCGGGAGACATAAAAATAAATTTTGATGATTGAGATTGGTTGGCCTCGGGGACTAGAAGACAAACACACACACACACAACCATACACCGTATACAAATCGGAAAATCCATTGACCTGCAAAGAAGAAAAATCGAACGAAAGTGAAATAAAGTAACACGCATTCCACAATATCCGGAACTCCGCAGCAGGCAGAGAAGGTCAGGGAGGGTAGCACCAACACGAGGATAAGAAAAAAATGTAATTCACAACATATTTGCTAAATCTGTTTTTGAGTAGCGTAAAATTGTTGTTTACCTTCATCATTCGCGTTCGACATTCAAACGGACACAAGAAAGTCGAATGAAGGGAAGGAGGGCGGCAACAAAAAAAAAAGCGAAATCCATAAAAACTACATCCCAAAACCATTCCACCACAAACAGAATGTTTGACTTTTCGCCGACCACCACCGAGCGGACCTGCTCCGGACCTGCTCCGTCCACTCGGTGTGTCCTCTTGTTAGTTCCTTTGTTGTGGTGTTTCGCCAAGTGGACGATGGGTATATCGAAACCTTCGGGAAAACTGCTGGGCTTCGGTATGCTTTTGCCACCACGTCATCGCGCACCATGTGGGACCGACACGAGGTGCAGCTGAAGTGGCAAGGAATATTTATTTCTTTCCAATCGTACCCCCATCCGGATGGAAAAATAACGCACCCTCATCTGCACCGGGGGCGCGTTTCACTTTTCCTCCAGGAGCGGTAGTTCCGCCGGAAAACAGCTTGGTGGCAGCTTGTTTTGCACTAGAGGAAAAAAGGGACTCACATTCGAAGAAAACGGTCCAAGGGATACGGTGCGGTACCAGAGATTGTTCGCTGCCGGTTACGCACAGTGGGTCAACTGAAGGCGCTATTCGTTCATACGGAATGTTCAAACAATTTTGTATTAGTTCGGGAAAAAAAAAATAAAAAATTGGTACTCCATGTTATTGCACTTGCTCTCTTTTAACACTTATCAACAGTTTTATTTCCAGAAGGTGAAAAACATTCTAAAAGTTTCCTTCTTAGAATTCAAAGAAACCGTTCCATCTTGAAGCAAGCAGTGTACGGAAGTAGAAACACAACTAAAAATCTAGTTCTGATTTCCAGTCATGTAAAATAGAACAGTAAGGCTTTAATAGAAGAATATTGTGCAAATCACAGTCGAAACTTCTTAGCCATGCTCGAGAACACTTCATCGCTCGTTGATAAAATTCGGCCATAAAAATGGGCACCCAACATTCAAAAATGGTTTTGCTTATGGTTTCATGGTGGGTTTTCACTTTTTCACGCAAATGGTCAAAGTGCCTCTAATAAAATAAAGAAAGATTTTTTCGTTAAATGCGTGTTTTAAATTAAATGTACGGTTGGGGATTGTTGGTTTAAATGTGAAGCTCTGCTTTTAAACGTTCATATTATAACTGTCGTTCGCAAGGCAATATGACATCAATTTGTCACGCACCAGCCCCGGGTTAAAGTCGCTATCTTCAGCAGCAAAGGGTATCCGGGCATCTTGTAAGCTGGTTGTTGGCAAAGGCAGAGATTTATGGGAAATATGTTTTATTAAATGCCAAACCGAACGTCCACCCGTCCTCCCCACTGTGCCACGGGAACAGATGACGCCCGAACGCGCGCATTACCTTCGCTGTTAAAAGCTACCTATTTTTCTTGGTACAATGTTTTTTTCCCCTCGCCTTCCGTTTCCCTCCAACCCCGCAATCGGCGGCATGCTGTCAATAAATCAAACAAACGATTTAACACCGCCTCACCCTTCTCGGGCGTTCCCGGTCCGTCGTCTTCACAATGGCTTTCTTTTCGTGTTTGTTGCCGATGGTTTTGCATCGATTATCGATCCCGTAAGTGCGGGCGCGCGCTGGGGGAAGCGAGGGTTCGGGGTCGATTTTTGAAACATTCTTCAAAACATTCATCATTATCATTTCGTCCCACGCTTTTCTTTTCCAATCTCCCGACTTGACTTTCGCTTTCGACTCGTCGTGATTTGCAAGGATTCGCATGCGGCTCCGCGGGTCGTTGGAAAGGAAAATTCTTGAAACCTTTCGCATCAATCAGGTCCAGCCTAAGTGAACACGAGCCCGGTGGGGGACGAAACGAGAACGACTGGACCACGTCACCGGAACGGAGTTCATCATCGTCATCTTCATCGGTTATGTGTGATTTCCTTCTCGCAGCGTGCGCCACCACCGGAAGTGATTCGACGGAAAGAACGGACACCGCGTGGAAAACAACCTATCCGAGAAGAAGAGATAAACTATCTCTTTCTTTCTCTGCCTGGCTGTCTCTCTTCGCCTCTCGCCGCTTCTAACCCATTGATCCGTGGCAACCGGCAAGCGATGATTACGGCATTCCGACGGTTGGAGCCTGGCCCAAATCCGTCATCCTTCGCCACTGCCCCAACCTGCCCCAACCCTTCAACACGCGTACACCGGACGGCCGGGGTCTTATGGTAACGCGATTGGAAATGATCGATTTCCTTCCATCATATTTCGCACCAGCCCCGGGGGCAGGAGGCCGTGACGCAGCTTCCGAGACGCTACCCGTGGCTTGCCGGGGGTTTTTGATTGATGAGATGCTTTTGCCCGGAAGCGACGGGCGCTGGAAAATGCGTCCCCCACCGGGACGTGATGGAAGGCTCCGTCCCGGACTGCAAGTGGCGGTGGTACGCGGTGGTGGTCAGTGTGCCGCCAAACGGAACACAACACGCCGCTGGAAGCTATCAACACGCCAGGAAACCGTCTGTCCGTGTCTTACTTGCTGCCACCGGAACTGCCACCGAAGCTTCCAGCGCGCGCGTTTTCCGGATGGAGCTGATTGACGGTATACCCAGCATACGTAGTGCTTCAACGGGGGGTGCGGGGTGGAAAGATGGTAAGCCAATCAGTAAGCCAAAGTGAATGCAACCCACCCGAGCTTGTCGGAATATATATTCACTGTTTCCTTACGGCCTCCCCAACGCCTAGCGAAACCTAGTTTTCCACGATCCGCGCACACCCTCGATATGGAAAATCTCTATTTTTCCCAGGCCCCGGATGATTGAGAAATGATCCTCACCGCCTCGTTTGGAAAAGTTTTCTCATTTTCATCGGGGAATAAAATCAAGCACGGCAACGGTGTGCGGACGGGCCGGAGACTAACGTACGTGATATGTATGAATTTGTGAGTGTGTTTGTGTGCAGGTTCACCGATAAAGGCAGCTTATCTGCTTACCCATCGGGGCCCTTTCGGGCGTGAAGTGAGGGTCCTTTTTCGACCCAAGTTTCAGTATGTGAAGTCAAATTAAATGTCAAATTAGCTGTCAAAGTTTGACGTGACGATGGTATTGATGGTACAGGAAAGTGTGAAAATTTGGTCTCCGTGCGGAAATGGATCGCTAGTCGGTTTAGCCGGAAATTTCATTATCACCCGTAAATGAGTTCGATTTCCCAGATTGAAATCGATTCGAAATTGGAAAAGGCTGATTGCGACTTTGCATGATAAAAACGTTCTCGGTTTGTCGAGTATCGTTATTATTATATTATGACGGTAGAGATGGTACCCCAATAAACTTCTCGAATAGATAATACATTAATTTATCTATGCATTGTGATTGATTTTCCTACGTTCGCGTGACCGTTCTATTCAATACTATATACGTTGAATCGGATCGGAAGTTTCTATAGCATCGGTTCATTTCTTTGAATGAATTATTCTAGAAAATTAATTAACCTCTTATGTACTATCTTACTGCATTTAACTGAGATCTCATTTTCTGTACAAAAGTATACAAAGCGTTTGAAAAAGATACTACAAGTGTACTTCACGCAATGGTTTCAAATACGACAGGAGAGTTTTGCAACAAAAAATGAATTAACTCAATTTTAATCAATCCACTTACACTGGGCCCAAAGTTAATCCGGACGCTCAAAAAATGAGCATGCGCCCGACTTTGTGGTCGATTTTAGAGTACTTAGAATTGATAACAATGATTTTTGTTCATTGCATCTTCTTGGTGCACCTTCCTACGAAGTACGTGCAAAAAGAACAGTGAAAAAAATCGTACCCAAACGGCGCAATAAACAATAGAGTGGAAAAAGTTAGAATTTTGACGGCCAATCGCAAAGTCGGACAGTTATATTTCATCGTATTTTTGTTAGCTAAAGTGGTGTGTAAGTTAGTTTCGACACTTGATATTTGTTATTATCGATGCAAAAGACTCTTGGGCATCGTTAGAAGCACTCGGATAATTCGATTTATTATATTATTGAAGTTTTTATTGAAATATGCGTCACACTACTTTGTTGGAACGAAACGTCATCATTTATCCATTATAACGATGGAAAAAGATTTCAAAGCATATGAAATTAGACTTACATTAGCAAACTAACAGATTCAGACCTCATTAAAAAGTATAACACTTCAAAAAGTATCCTAAAATCACCAAAGAACTGCTCTTTGCAGCACACAATTCGGGAAAGGGGAGGTAGAATGATTCAAAAAACCATTTGATGTAACCCAGTTACTATTGCCCGTCTACTAATTCTCAACTATTCCCCTAATATTATGTAATTTTCCAACTCCTTTAGCTTACATGCACTCTCATATTATTTAGGAACCTTCAAAAACTCGGACAATTTAGGTGAAACCCTTTCCCTCGAACGCACCATATGTATCGCCTTCTATCTGAGAAAAAAATGCGAATTTTTGTGTCAACTGTAAACAGGACATGCACAAAATATCATGATTGTTTAACTTTAACTATCTTTTCGACGTAGAATGATATAATTTGTTCCTAAAATCATTATATTTATCGATATCAGTTCTAGCAACAGAATCGTAGTTTTCAATTTTTCTCCGATATTTATAATTTCTCTCCCGGGGTTCTGGCATGCAGCCCATTCCAGTGTAAATAGTTCCTTATAGTTAGAGCACTTAACAAACACTTTTAGTAAAATTTCTTTTAAGTAGTAAAGTAGTAAAAGGGATGAATCGATTGGTTCTTCCTCCCCTTTCCCGAATTGTGTGCTGCAAAGAGCAGTTCTTTGGTGATTTTAGGATACTTTTTGAAGTGTTATACTTTTTAATGATGTCTGAATCTGTTAGTTTGCTAATGTAAGTCTAATTTCATATGCTTTGAAATCTTTTTCCATCGTTATAATGGATAAATGATGACGTTTCGTTCCAACAAAGTAGTGTGACGCATATTTCAATAAAAACTTCAATAATATAATAAATCGAATTATCCGAGTGCTTCTAACGATGCCCAAGAGTCTTCTGCATCGATAATAACAAATATCAAGTGTCGAAACTAACTTACACACCACTTTAGCTAACAAAAATACGATGAAATATAACTGTCCGACTTTGCCATTGGCCGTCAAAATTCTGACTTTTTCCACTCTTTTGTTTATTGCGCCGTTTGGGTACGATTTTTTTCACCGTTCTTTTTGCACGTACTTCGTAGGAAGGTGCACCAAGAAGATGCAATGAACAAAAATCATTGTTATCAATTCTAAGTACTCTAAAATCGACCACAAAGTCGGGCGCATGCTCATTTTTTGAGCGTCCGGATTAACTTTGGGCCCAGTGTAATATTTCAACTTGTGTATTGTGCTTTTCAGTTCTTTTGAAAACACTAGTAATTAATTATTAATTTTATTCGCTATTTTAAGAGTGCAGTTGTCAACTTTACTGCACAGAACAATCACAAAAATTTGATGATTATCATTTTCATCCGGACGGTCAATTTGATTCAAATCACTTTTTGTCTTTAAAATTATAAAACTATTCAAAACGTTCCTTGTACCGAGTGGTCAGATCTAAAATTGTTCAGCGAATAACATTTTAGTTTGACAATAATGTCGGCTAAATTTAAACGGTTCTCATTTTACTTCGAAGCTAAACCAGCGGACGAAGGCTATTGGTGTAAAATTAGCAAAACCCGCATATTTTGCGATGGTTCCAAGAAGAACCACTAACTACCCACTTTCTGTAATACATTTCACTCAAATAAATCAAAATCATTAATATCCGTCATCAATAAATATCACCCTTCCGCCACAACCTCACCTAAACTGGGGGGTCGGAAATGAGGAAAACAGTTCAGTTAATATCGTACCTCGAAGCGCCACCACCCAACCAATAGCGATGGAACGGATTTTTCCATTTTCCTTTAACTGCATCGCTTGATCAAGCTCGGAAACGCACCGTGTGTCGGGAGCACAACGATGTTGTGCAAGGGGCAAAGTCAGATCTAAGGGTGGGGGGGGGGGGGGGGTTTCGTCGAATTTAGAGTACCTCATTAACGGCGGCATTTATGATGGCGGCTCCCGGCGACTTCATCTCATTAAATTGATTTTCCTCACAACCCACACACACACACGCACACATTCGGGTCCGCGTTCGATCGTTCACAAAAACCCTAACGAATCGCCATGGTTCGCTGGATGAGATGCTGAGCGACTGATTTACCTTCCAAACCCCCAAAGCTGCCCCGTACTAACACCGTACAGCAGGGGGTTTTTCTTCCCTCTTCAGTTGGTGAAAAACGGTTGGATTTTAAAACCCGAAAAATAAAGAATAGACCCGCCCGGTGCCCGATTTGCATTCGTTGAAAGCGTTCATGAGCTCCAGGTGCACTGGGCACCGTCTGCCAGACCGGAGGCGGTTTAGAGCCATGTTCAGAGCTCGAGCTAACCACGGCCGCCACCGGGCGCGAGTTTTTCCCCCGAGGGAAAACGCTGCCAGACTACGCTGTTTGCACACTGTACTGCGTTGCGGTGCGATTGGCGATGACTAGATTTTGCGGTTGTTCACAATGTACATACATGCCGGCATACACAAACACACGCAAACGAACTTTTTCTCCCGTTCTCTTTGATTCCCAGTGATTCCGTTTCCGTTTAAAATGGAGCGATCAGGTTCGATGGTTTGAGGTTTTTACCAGGACGAAGAGCGGTGCGGGTCAGGGTACGAAATGGATGGTGGTGGTGTAGCTGGAGAGAAGTTCTGCTAACGCATAACACAATGATCAAAGGGATTGATGGTTTGTACATTTCCTCGATACCCTCCATTTGATTGGAGCCAGGGCTGGACCGGAGGGGTGCGGTTTGGGCTGATTGCAGGAGGAGAAAAATTCGAGCAAAGTGGAAAAGGGAAATCTCCCACTCTAAACGGATGCACTTCGGTTCGGTTCGTACATTATGTCTCTGGCTCTTTTTATATTTCTTTTCCATTTATTTCCCCATCGCACATCGTTGTTTCTACGTCGAGCAAAACACCACGCGTCTCCATCGGTTCGCATCGTACATAAATAGGCTTTCGATTTTCCTATCGTAGAAAACCGAGTAGGCTGCAGGTGAAAATGAACGCTTCCTGTATCGGATCCACGGTCAGCCTCTATGGCATCGTAGTAACCGAGGAAAAATAATGCACTGCTTCAGCTTCTGCCGTTAATCAATTCCTCCCGACTGCGTTCTGGCGAGTGTTCGTATGCATCCCTGTCTGTGACCTTTAGCCTGCACTACGGTGATGCGTGGTCCTCCCTCGGGGAGAGGTGTGCGTTGAAGATTTAGTACCCGGTGCGACCCGGTGAGTCCATCAATCGTTCCGCAATCCCAAGCGGGCTGGAAATCCCGTCGTCAGCTCCAGCCCGACACCTGATTGGGGAAGCCAAAGCGCCAGGGGGGAAGTGGCAGACACTCGCGGTTGCATAGCCACATTGTGGTGTGGCTTACAGCGCCGTCCCGTGTTGTCGTTTGCGCTGCCCTTAAAGGGGTTTCGATTTTTTAAATGGCTGGTTGCCCTTGGAAATGGACGAAGCGACAACCGATCGATAGACGATTTTGTAGCCGAGCCTTATTGCATTTTGGTATTTCATTTGGATGGTCGTTTACAGGGACATTTGAAACAGAATGTGGGATATTTCACGATGAATTATTAATACTTATTTATGTTTAAGATGCACATCAGTGGATTATGATAAAATTTGAAAAACGATGGAAAACATATGATCTAAAATTGTTCGGTCGAACAGGAAACCGATCCTAAAAGTACTAAAATCGTGAAGGTTAAAACACTTCTTCTTCAATATCACACTGCAAAGTCTCCTTTTCTTAATGATCGTTTTCCTTATCGCTTCGTTCGCTGAACGCGAGCACACGCCATATAATAATTCCTGTTAAGGATAACAATTTGCTAAAGAACATTGTCCCGGATTGCCGGAAACGGTGGAGCGAAGCGAAAAACCATCGTTCCGGTAAATTATGCGTAATCCTTGTTTGTGATCCAACGGCAGACTACACAATAAAACGCACTCGCACTTCACAAGTACAGCATCTTGAAGCGTAAATTATGCTGCGAAAAGAAATGGCAAAAGAAGGCAACATTCATTCACCCGACGCCAACGACCAAGTCGTCCGACAAAAGAAGCGTTCGAAAAACTCGTGAGCCAGGACGAAAGTTCCGCGAACAGGTGGCTGCGAGCAGTGTCTTAGATAGACAAATAGGAACACCCAGTTGGAGCAGAGAGCGAGGAGGAAAACTGAATCGAAAATAACGAACCATTGCTGGCACGCGGGGTGGCACAAATAAACAAAAAATATGAAAAAATGTCCCCATAATTCCGCTCGGTGAAAAATCCTACAAAATCCGACAAAACCGAAGCTTTGCCGCAGACACCGCACGGATCAGCTCACGGCGATCACGGAGACGGGGGACGGGATGGGTGGGTGCGTTTGAAGTGGGCACACGCGATACGAACACTAACAGGCGGGGCGGGCTCAAATCGCGCACAACACGTGCACTGATGGAGTGCAGTTTTCCGTCGGTTTTGTTTTTGTTTTACCGTTGTCTGGCATGGCATTCTATGGTGGTTTTTTGCCCGCTTTTCTCTCTTCCTGGTGACACTAAGGTTATGCTTTTACACGGAAAAGAAAAATGAAAAGTTTGCCTTTACTAAGGTACTTTGGGAGGTGCAATATTTTTTCCTCTCTAGCTCCTTCCATCATAAATAGAGTGAAGCACAAAAAAAATTAATAGAACGTACCTTTCTGCCCCTCACGACTCTACACCCTGAGGTGGCAACCCCAAGTTCACCTCATTACAACGAGGACAAACAACGAATACCGACACACACACTCACACCACAACGGTATAGAATCGTGGTTGGTGCAAAGCTTTGAAATATTACGGTGGCATAATTTCGTTTGCTCCACCATTCTTCCCATAAATGCATTTCCGTGCTGCTGCGTTTGTTGTTTTTAAAAGCGGAGGTTTACTCCTGTGCAAGTGCTTTTTTTTTTATTTTCGTGTCCCTAGCCGGCCGAAGGTGCCCCTGGAGTTGGAGTGGAAGATCATAAAAAACAGAAAAGCATTCCCCATTTCTCCATGGTAGTATTTTTTTCGCACCACCTTTTACCTTCTTTTACGCAAGACAGCAGGGAATATACACTACTAGCATTGTTTAACTGTACTATTGTTCCGGCTGTTGACGTTGTTGCTACAAGTTATGGTTGTTTCTGTTTTGTTTTTGTTTGTTTATTTAACTTTAAACTGTTTTTGTTTCCAACTTTCCGAAAGCTTTACTGCAACTTCCTGCACCTTGCATGCACTTTATAAAGTTCGTGTGGTTTGCGTGCGCACTTTTCTCCCTTTATTCAACCATTCCGAGTGTTATGTCAATAGTTGTTTACCGTTATTCTCCCTACTCAATTATTCTGCTTTCCATTCGTTCCCGTTTTAAAAACTTTTCGGATGTATTCAATTTATAAAACTTCTATTTCCTTTGTCCGTTCGCTCCTTTCACCACACGGATGCTAATGAAGTGTTTGCTGCACTATACTAACGATACTTTTACCCTCTATTCTTTCCCTTCAATCCGGTAGCCATTATCAGCCGTGCGCTTTCGTGAGGCTACGAGAACGAGACCAACGCTGGCAGAGCGGTTGGCAAACGCGCGTAAACGTATTCTACTGAGTAGCAGAGGCACTGGAAGCCGGTGGTGTAAACCGACATCCCGACGGCATTAACTACACCGGCACTAAAATTGTCCGGAAAGCACAATCAAGGTAAATGGGTAACGCTGTCGCCGGAAGTGCTAGCATGGAGAAGCAGAAAAACATACCACGATAAAACTGGATCATACGATCCAAAAGGATGATGTCACGGTGTTGGATAAGGATAAACGAAGGAAGAAATATCATCCACCACTACTAAACGAACGTATCCTGGGGATATTGTCTGGAAGAATACGTCGGCAAGGGATTTCGCTAGAGAGAAGCTGCTTCAAAAAATGAAGTTTTAGGAAGAAACAAATAGAGAAGTGTTTAAATTTGCGTCATTTTGGATCAGGACCGGATAGATTTGAGCAAGACTGTAATTTTTATCATATTGAAATACGTTGACGAGGAAAAAATCAAGCCCCAAACAGGCAATCCTGGGACGAAATTGAAGCAATTGAAAATCCCTTCTCCGTCGGCCGTTCTTCGATGGTGCAATTAAAGATTCCATTCCGATCGCAACGCGAATCCCACAAAACCGCTGCATTACACTTAAAATTCTCCCAATCGAACGGAGGCCAGCGATGATAAAAATGTTTAGTAAAGCGGATAATGGCTGCCGGAATTGCCGAAAAAACAGAGACGCTAACGGGAACGCAATTAGATCATCTCTGTTTGCCATTCCCGTTTGCGCCGTTCGTTTGTTCGTTCGTTCTCTTCGTTCGTTCGTTCGTTCGTTCGTTTTGCCCCTGCCGGTGGATCGGTTAATCCATCCATTGATCATCGATACCGAATCCTTAAAAAAGCAAACAGGCTAAAGCAGAAATAAAAGGATCCCAAGCACCCAAAACACACTCGCTTTGCGTCGGATTGCGCTCCGGGGGAATTGTTGTGAGGTTCGATCGATTCGCGGATTTAGGCCGCAACCTTTTCCACCCCCATCATCATCTTCATCCACCCGCTCCCGTGTCCCATCGGCTCTACGTTTGGGGGAGCAGGGTCTCATTTTCTCTTATTTATGATACCGCCGGAAAGCGAAGTGGAAGGGCGAACCACTTTTCACTGGCAAAGGGCACGGGAAAAGTTTGTCGTACCGAGGCGCTGAAATGACTTCATCGGAGCGCACCTGTTTCGAGTATTTGGTTGGCGAATTTTCGGGAAAGGGGTTTGTTAGAGAAAGACTTGCCTGCAAGAGTCAAAATCAGGAGCACATCAATCTGTGTGCCGCGGTTTTCCAGGGCCCAGAGAGGCATGGCAAGAAGAATCTCTTTCGGTGGTAGATTTTGGAAATTTTAATCCTTTATGATTGCATGTGCCATTTTATTTGTACGGGAATTTAATTCAAGTAGACATTTTTCTGCTGTTGAAAAAAGACATGTTTTACCTAAACTTTTGTCTTTTCGCTGTTCCAACTATTGCTGCCGCGTATCGGTAAACTTAATTTTCATTCAACTTGCTTTCTTTCCCTACAAGAAATCCAACTTTTTGCCTTCACTGATCCCCTAATATCTCTATCTCAAAACAAACTTACATTAAAATGTGCATTCGTTCGCCTCGGGCGGCTCGCGTTCGGGCGCTTTCCAAGGGACGGATTAAAACTTTTCAAAAATTTATAGAGCATTAAGCAATCGCACTAAAAGCGGGCCATTACTGTACCGTCGCCGAGGACGGGCCGATTTAGAGGTTTCGGGACACGCGGATAATCACTGGGACACCGGCAAGAACCGGAAGGCCATCGCCGAACGGGAAGCGTGCGGGAAAAAAGGGTGGAGAATCCTGGGAAGGATAATTTTATTTCCCCCTCCCCCCTTCCCATACCAGTTTCCACTTTCTTTCCAATCCCGCAAAATCTTTTCGTCCCTCGTTAAGACATATTCTCCACTGTGATCTGCTACCACCATCCCTCCCGTTCCCTACGAATGTAATCTTTTCCTTTCACACATGCGCCCGCAATGCGTCCCCTACTCCCTCCCGTCTCCTCCTTCAAAGCTTGTGTCGCGGGAAAGCGGATTCTGACTTTCGCGAAACCGAGGCTTAAGGCTGTGATTAATTGTGTACTTTCGAGAGCGGAACGCGCTGGCTGGATGTCCCGGCCAACGACGAAGACGAATACGACTTCACGACGACGCGATGGCGGATAGATGGATGGATGGATGGAATCGGAAGGAGTGGGGGGAACAGCGGTGACGGTGGGAACGGGGTGCGAAACGTAGGTGATTTAGCGACGGCCAGCCGGTGGTTGGAGGAAATCCGGGACAAGCGCCGAACGGGGAAGCTGCAGAAAAATCTCATTCGATCATCTTCTCCCGGCTGGTCTCTCGGGCGACCGCAGCCGTGGGAAAAACGGTTTTTCGGGAGGAGGAAATTTATTTATCTTTTTCTTTTGGTCCCCTTCCTTCCCGGTCGCTCTAAAGTTTTAATTCAAGCGAGACACAAACGTAAGAAAGAGCGAAAGGAAGATATGATGGCTGCTTCAGAAAAAAAAACCTCATCATAAGCGCAAAATAAATTACATCCTATTCATCGCGCGTACGAAAAAGAAAAATGATACATAAATTCGGGATGAAAGTAATAGCGAAACGTAACGCATCCTTCAAGACGCCGCGCCGTGTCGATAGAGTATGGGCCTGGGAGAGAAAATTTAATACGACGAAAGAAAAAACTCGAGAAAAATTATTGAAGCCAAACCAACAACAACATGGCACGCAAATGGTGCGGGAAAATCCGAGCGCTGAAGCGTGCGGCAAAACACCGTTCCACACATTAAAGACGTGAGCCCCGCGGGTGGGACAGCCTCGCGGGACGAAATTGTAACCGATCGGGACTTTATTTGAATATGAATTATTTTTCGGCTAGCTACGGAGGATTTTCCAGCCCGTGCGAAGGTATCAATAGCAATTGATTTTGAAAAGGGGCGCCGAAGGGCGGACGCGAACTGATGCCGTTAATGATGAAGCCAGGTGGGAGAAGGGAAAAATAATCCACATCATCACTTTTCGATTCATGTGCGGAGGAATGTTTTAGGCGGTTACCTTAAACGAATGGGAATTGTGTGCCTAATCGTTTCCTTTTTCTTTTAAGTGGCAGGAATGCTTTGAACAGGATCAAATTTACATTTATTTCATCTCTCTCTGAACGTCACTTTTATTGAATTATTTTTTCCTTCGACAGCTGTAGTTCGCACAATTCAGAATCATCAATTTTAAATTATAAAAAGAATATCCTTTTCTATATTTATCACATCACTTCAAGTTATTCTTGGAACCCCAATTACCATTAAGTTGTTGCTGTTTTATGTTATGTTCCATCAATTGCTCCAATGTGGATCAAATTTCTTTGACGCGTTTTTCGTGTTGAAGCATGAAATTTGGCCATCAATCGAGAATTAACAAAGTGTTAATCTTTGTGATATTATTTGAATAAAATTGCTACAATTTATTTCAATCGATATTTCAGCAACACTTACATATTCCTTTGTGCTAAATACAATGGCATTGTTAAATCGGTCATCCCCCTTAGTAAAAAAGTTTATTTCCCCGCTAGAGGCAAAAAACAAGTTCCCAGAAATCAACAAGTCCCACGCATATGATACAAAATAGCATTAAAAATATCGGAAAATAACGTTACTATGGCAGGAATACATTATAACTATATGGTGAAATGAAAACGACAAAAAAAAACAACCTCGGCAAATCAACAGCAACTGGTGAAAATAAAAGGAAATTAATTCATGACCCACCCCCACCGCACCGGCTTCTTCCCAGTCAGTGAAGCCCATCAATATTGAGTGCAGCAATAATGCAATAATTTCCATTGCGAATGGACTGAAAGAAACGGACAAGCGCTGGATGAGGGAAACCTGGACGCTAGGAGCCAGGATTGGAGGATGAAGGAAAAGCAGAGAGGGAGACAGGAGTTCCAATAATGGAAGTGGCAACATGGCCGTTGTCAGTACGATTGAATGCAGTGCGATTTATGCGCGCGGCATGGCATTGGAAAATAGATTCCGATAATGCCTTCCCGGCCGTGCAGGAAAGTATGCGCTAAAGTACGCAGAAACCGAGCCCCGGGAAAATATATGTGCGCACTCTATTCATTAACGAAAGGTCTTGTTCGAATCGGTGAGTGCAGTTCCCTGTGAAATGTGGATGGCGCTCGTAGGCCGTTTGTAGTGTATTACTTTTGCATCTATCTATTCTCCATAGAATGTGGAAGCAAATGTAGGTGAAATTTTCCCATATATTTAATTTAATTTCTCTACGTAAAACAACTACTTTACAGATTGCTCTATTCGAAACCAATCCCTTGGCTTGATTTCATTGCTATTGCGGGTCCATTTAAAACGGCGAAGAATTTCCATCACGGGTTTCTTCGCGGGCGTGCTCCAAGAGAGCAAAGGCAAGAATTTTTCATTTGCGAAATTAAACCAATCGCAGCATAAGAAGTGGGACGAGGAAAAAAAAGTCTCCCGACAGCAAACAACCGACGGCAAACCTGGCCCGGTGGAAGAATGCAAGAAATTTGTGATTTACAAACTCTACCGTAAATCGTGTTTGCTCGCCAACTCCCCGGTCACATTTTCCGGCTTCGTTTCGCCACGTCCCGCCCGGATGCGCTTGGACTAGCCGTGGGGAGTCAGTGATTGGTCTGGAAAGCGGGAGAGGAAAGGGAGTAGCAAGAGGCAGGAAAAACATGTCCCTTAGGTGCCCATTGGTATTTGCTTTCTTCCGATGGAAAATAGTGCAACGAATTCGAGGAACGGAAACATCGATCCGAGCTTCTAAATAGTGCTAGTCGAACGATTATCGAATGTGTTCAACATTTAACAAACACTAAAAACACATTTTCTTAATGCTAACATTATTTATTAGAGTTCAAGGCATTCGTAAGCGACTTTCAAAAGTCTTTCCTAATTCCACTCAATCAACCTACGGGTACGAGATAATAAGCACTTATTCTGGAAGTCTTTAACGAAGCTTTTCCGAAGCAGCCACTTAAACGAAGCGCAGCCAACACACAAAAAAAAACCCCACGGCATGAAGATTGAGATGAAAAGTCCACGTCCATGCCAGCTGGCGAAGAAAATTGGGATGCAAAATGTTGCCGCAATTGGGTCAGCGGTATCGGCAGCCAGGCAAGATGGTTACGGAGCAAGATGCAGCTCAGATGCCGCTCGAGATGGTGGTACATAGTTCTTGAAGTTTGGCATTCGCGTTCCTTTCGTTTCGTTTGCTTTTTTTTCTGACCATGTATTCCCAGCTCCAAACTTGTGACTTATTACGACTCTTGCCGAAGTAGTTTTTGCGCTTTCCTTGCTTTCCTCCACGATAGCGCTCTGGTGCTGCCTTTCGTTTCGGCGGCGCATTTTACCGATGGATAGTTTCGATCTTCGCGCGCGCCCGGACCGGAATCGAGCCAACGAATCGCAACGTACTCAGCGAGTACGCTGCAAACGGACATTCCCATTGCGAGAGTGCCCACGTCCCCCTTCGATTGCCCGTGGTCTCACCGTGGTTCGGTTTGGTTGGTTGGTTGGTGGTTTCTTCTATTTTTATCTCCGTCCAACGTCCAGCGTTCTCGCCGGCGAACTCTCGACGTCGACCCTGGGATATCGTGATGGTATCGCTCTGGTCGTCGGGGGGCTGCCTTTTCCGCCCCGCCCCGTGCAGCATCCCCGGAGGGGGGGCCGGGACCGGCATGGAAAAACTTTGACCATCCCAACTTGCCCGAGCATGCTTATTTTTCACGACCAGTTCGCCGCATCCGCGAATAGTTTGCGCGAAGTGTTTTCGCTCGCATTCGGCGCTCGCCCGGAATGGTGACCCCCGGGATACTCGGAGACAAAACAAATGGCCACCAGCGTAGGGCATGAGGGAGGAAATCGAAACGAAAACGGGCACGAAACGAGTCCGGAAAACCAGAACGACGACGTCGACGTCGTCGTCGTCTTCGAGCCGGACCGGTTCAGGTTTCAAGTTATTGCAGCTCTCTGCCCAGCTACTTCTAGGTTCCATTTGCTCCGTTTTGGCGACTTGCGTTTGCGTCCCCAGTTTTTGCTCCGGTTCATCTGTTTCTTCATCTGTTTTATTCACCATCCAAACCGTTCCTTCTTGATGCAATTTTTGTGCTGCACGTTGCGGACCAAGTGTCGCCCGGTCTTCTCTCCGCTTTTTCTACGTTGTTTTTCCGCTTTTCACCCGATCTCCCCATCGCGCCTCTTTAACGCTGGTGGTTGTTTTTCGTTCTTCAACCCTTCATGTTGTCCAGTTTGTTGCCATTTTCGTACCATTTCTTTTACTTTTCTCCTTTGTCTTGCGCTGATGCAGTTTGTGCTTTTTTTTGCTTTTGCTTTTGCTTTTATTTGATTCATCGCCACAGTTTTTCGATTTCGGAGTTTTGTTTTTCCGCACGCTTGGAAGTGTTTTTACGATCTTCTTTTCGCGTTTACGAGTGTCTTCAAATCGGCGATAGGGGTGTCCTCTTCGGACGTGCAGTTACTTCTGACGCTGCATTCGTCCGCATACAGATGTAGGCTGCACACGAACACACACACGACACGGGTTTCTTCCCGAATTTTACCTCACTTTTTTCCGTTAGGTCCTGCAATCTACTCCAAATTTTATTATTCGCCCTCCCCAATGTACGTTTAATTCTGTGTTTTACTTTATCTTCTGCTACTTGTACTTGTTCTCCCATTTTTTCATTCTTTCTTTCATCCAAGCGTTCTGCTACACGCGTTATCTCCTTTCTTAAGCCTTCCTTATGTGCCCGTTTATGTGTGTGCGCCCGTCCGTCTGTCTGTCCGCTGGCTTAACGTGAATTTAAAACAGAGCCCCCAGGACGTGCGCGGACGCGGTTTTTTGATGGAAGTGTGGTTTCCACTTTTCTCCTTCCTGCTCGAATTATTGTGCCCCACGTTTTTGACGGACGTTTTTATCTCCCCCCCACCGGTTCCGATTCCTCTCCCACGGGGAACGACCGCGACGGTTGGGTTTCGGGCGGCGCAGTTTGCGGCGGCTGACCGTACCTTTTGATCATCCTTAATTTAGTTTTTATATTGCATTTTTATTTGCATCCCAAGCGCCGGCTTCTGCTCGCCGGCGTGCAAGACACCTTCGGGAACGGGGAGGAATTCAAAAGAAAAAAAAAGAAGGAAACGGAAGGAATGAAATGGTGATAGCTTTAGCTTTTATGGGCAGAGTTAACTTAGGCAGTAAGTGCTGCGGGTAGATATTAGTTCTCATAATTCTTTCGACAGGCTAATTCGCCGTTCTGCTGCACAAGCGCTTCGTCGATGTGCTTCGGTAAGAGAAATAGGTCCTTCGTCCTAATTTCTCGACAATTTTCATGACCTACGACGTTTCCGAAATTGACCACTTCAAAAAACCGCCCGTACGAAGCATTCTCCACCATGACTGTACAGGTTCTGAAATGCAGGAATGCACTCCAATGAGCGGCCGGAATGTCCACTCGATGGTTTTTTTTTCGATTCCTCCCAACCAACGTCCGGGGGTCAATCATTGGCGGGGAACCTTCTTTTTTTGGCCACGCTTTAGCTCTTCCTTTTCCAATCCATTTCCCACCCATCGGTATAATCCACTCCGTAACGGATCTCGGCCCAAGCGTCGGTGGCGTACATTTTGGGAGCGTATTTCCATTCTTGCTTTCTTTTTTTATCCCCGCACCGTCATAAGAAGTGTTACGAACAGAATACAAATAAAAAAAGAACCTCCAATCCTGACTTAAGGTCAAATGGATACCAGGTCGGAAAAAAGGACCTCCAACCGAAGCGTGAAAGGGCGCAGGGGAAGAACTGAGAGAGCTTGGTTGGTGCATCGGCGACTAATGAAAACGCCGAACACCGTTTCAATCGCGACGGAAATGGCATTCCGAGTGGTAATTGAGAACGACATGAAGTGAAAAATATGCCGCCCGTCCGTGGACGAGTGGACTTTCGAGTCGCCGAGTGCGCCAGTGATTTTCACCCAGTGTCGGTCGGGTTGGAAAGTCATTGCGATAAAAACGAGGAGCGAATGAATTTTGCAAAGCTCCCTTTTCTGGCTCGCTGATGCGAGGAGGAAAGTGCGGGGCGAAAAAAAAAGGATCCACTGTCGTACGCCACTGTCATCGCACCATTTGGGCGATCGGGTTAGGAAATATAAAAACCGAACCTTCGCGGATATTTGGCACGCAAAAAAAAAAACGAGTCGTATACGTATGAACGTGCACCGAACTTGCAGCTACACCACGGCTCCATTACGGTGACGGTTGTGAAAACTCGAGCTGAAAGACCTAACAGTCGCGGGAAGAGCCGTAGAACTTTTTAACTTTCCCCGAATCAAATGTCATTCGAAACATTCGATTAGTGTCCGGGATAGTCGGGGACCGGGAAAACAAATGGCGTATGAAGGTGATCGCTCGGGAAAACCCACCGATATCCCTTCGTTTTCTAATATGAAGCAATTAGTTGTCGTTTGGCGTTGGCAAACAAGGGCTGAACATTGCTTCGGCAGACGGGTTTTTGCTTTTTCTTTCACCTTTTCATCGGACAGGTATCTGTGAACGTACTGGAAAAATCTGTTTTGCTTTTTCCATTGGAATTGATGAAATAAAAAAGTAACCACACCACACTCGACACGTGAAGTACTTGGACGAAAAATAGCTCGTTTTCGATCGTCGGACAGGAGCAAAAATGGCTACGTTTGTTGTTTTTTTAGCAGGGCAATTTAATACCATCTTTCGGTACAAATTATGTTTTTTAATCAATTGAAAACACAAAATGGAAAAGTACACCATTACAACACCGGAAACCGGTGCACTCTGATGAGTCACACACTGCACCGGGAACCGCGGGGCCATCCTGTCATCAGTCTATCAGATCGTCGGCACAACTGTCAAACCTGTGAGCGTGGAAAGGAAATGAAAATTTCGCCTAGAAACGTGCAGTAGCTCTCCTAAGCTCGCCATTTTAATTGATTTAACTTTTCCATTTGGTAATTTGTTTTCCCCGTTCTTTGTTCTATCGTGTCTATTGTGTGGGGAAATTAAATGAAAACATAAAAAGGCTCGAAACGTTGCTCGTAGGGATGTTTGATGGAAGCGATAAAAAATATCTAACTATGCAGAACATTATTAACCCTTAATGGTGCTAAAAGCTTTTAAAGACACGGCTGAAGGCAAAAAATTATGTCCTTTAAGAAAAAACAACAAATTTATTAGAAATAATTCCCCTTCTATTCAGAAGAATATTTTACATGTTTTCTATACATCTATGGCCGGTTTTTCCAAATTTATATGTTTACAAATGTACTTCCTTAACGATAACTATTTATCTATCTAAGTTATTCAAATTGAGATGTTTTAGATCATCAAGATTTTACGTTGGGATCTATCAGTTTTCTCGACACTGTCCCATACAGAAGGTAAACAACACTGAAAAAAGCATTGCTCATATGTACAAAGCGCGCCATTAAGGGTTAATCATATTTAAAAAAGAGACTCCTAACGTTGAACGCAAGGCTGATTGTAGTGATGAAGAATAACAAAATATGCAAAAAAGGCCATTAGAAAATGAACGCCCAAATGTCCGTGCCCCTTTCGAGAGCGGTGGTTAGAAACCAATCAAAAACAATAAACCCGCCAGCATGTCACGGCGAATGTTTCACGAGCTTTTTCGTCGGCTCTTCGCCCGGAACTGGCACCTCCGCGCATGTGGCCTTCGACGGCGTTTCGGTGGGAAAACAAACCCGGAAACGGGTTAGTTCTACCAACCCAACTTTCCGGAAATCGAACGAAACAGGCAGACGGATACGAGTGAGTTAAGCTGATGGCTGCCGGGAACCTTGAAGTGCCTGTGTCGGTTTTTTTGTTGTTGTTTTTATTTTTGGGGTAAATGGCAATCCCGTTTTCAACCGAGTTGGCTGCGGGAAAAATGGCATAAGCCAAGGAAACAGATGCACGTGCCGTTCAGCATTTGGAACCCGCCCGCCCGGAAGGAAGCGGAAGTAGAATCATCCTTAACGATGGCATACACACTTACCCACACACGCGCACATACAGAAGCGCACAGACAGGTGAATCAACGAAAAATTAGACCAAAACTTGATTGCAAAACAACAACAACAACACTGCAAAGAAAGACGAAAATCACGCGCTCGCAGCTGAACGCCGTGAACACATGTTGGAATGGTGTCGGAGCAGGTTTTCCTTCCCGTCCCCGAGGGGGGGGCCCGTTCGGAGATTCGTTCTGACGGGCCGATTTATATGGGTTGGTTTTCCTTCTTCTTCGTCTTCTGCTGAACCGTGCGTGGGTACCGTTGGGCACACCTGGCGTCGAAGGGCGTTGAAAGACAACGCCGGCGATGGCGTGCGTGCGACACGCACGGCCGGAGGCGCGCAAGGAAAAGCGCAAATCGGGGAAAACACGCACACCCTGCACCGAAGGGCAGACCGACGACACACCGTTTATTGTCCGGGAGATAGCGGCAATCGCGCTACCCACCTTTCTCCACCTTAGGCGGCGTGTGTGTGTGTGTATGTGTGTGCAGATGATTCGCTGATTTACCTCCCAGCGTTTGGCGAAAAACGCGAAAATATTGTCGAAATAAAACAAATGCAGACGGCGGGCGGGGAAGCGAAAAAAAAAATGGCAAACCGGGTGTGGTGGAACTCGGAACCGGGGCACGGGGCATGCGGGCTTCTTCCTGCTAATCGGGAACGATTTCGTTCCGACAAACAGCTCGTCCTTCTTTTATGATTTTCTTTCCAACCACTTTTTTTTTTACTACCATCTTTTTGTCATCCTCATCGTCGTCGTCCTCGTCGTCGTCCTTTAAGCAACCCGACTCGTCGGAACGAAATGGAAGGACGAGCTTCCACTCGGCGAAGGGGGTGAGCCCGGTATCGGACGGTGGCAAATTGCGAAGGGAAATGAACACATGATGTGTCCCAGAAGTGTCTCGGTGAAGCGCGCGCGCGTGTTTTCCACGGGAGCGCGATCCGACCGGGTGTTGTATCCTGCCATGCCTTGGCTCTATGTTTGCCGAGCCGACCGTGACCGAACCTCCTTTCCCTCCCCCTGTCGCCACCGTGAAAAACCCCTGTCGGAAAAGCGGGGGCCCGGGTGTGTCGCGCGGTACACGTGCGACGGGAACAGTATGCCGATTTCAATTTCGCTTTAATATCTCCCGTGGGAATTGGAACTTCCTCGTCGGCGATGAGAGTACGCTGGAGGACACACAGGTTCATACACACCGACACACATTCACACAATCCAACATCCCGATAAACGTGTTGTGCCGTGTTGCAACCCGGTTTTATGGCCTGTGGTTCGGCAATGGAGCCGACCAAAACCCCGGGCGAACGCGAACGGATGTTATTATGACGCAGCACCGATTGGAAAATGAACCTTCGCCGGTGAAACCTTCCAATTGAAAAAGGAACGAAGAGGCAAGTACTAAAAGCTGCTTTCAGCGGGTAAGGGGGATCTCAAGACAAGATAGGGCAGCAAATGAAGAAAAAAAAAACGAACGACAATCACACGGAAGTAAATTCGATTTCCTCGAGAAAACCCACACACTATCATCGGTGTCGTTGTAGTCCGCTGCCGTTATCATCATTGCCCCGTTATCGTCTCCTTTTCTTCCCCGCCCGTCCCCGGTGGAAAATGGAAGCGCAGTCCAATCCGATCTGCGATTACATTGCGGCAAGGATATGGGTTAACGAAAGGAGTAGCATTTTATTCGCCATTGTTTTTAGAGAACCATTTTCCGACGGTCTGTGGAATGTGTCTTTAATGGTGAAATTATGTTTCGCTTTCAATCGGGGGAAAAAAAATAAAACCCCATTTGATTTGTTTTCCCACTTAATGCTTCATATGATGTTCTTATAAACTCTCCCCCTTTGCCAGACGCTGTTCCTCTTTTCCACCGTTAATCCATCCGTTTTAACTGACCGACGCGTTGATGCTGGTGCACTTCCGCTGTGTATCATGTCGGGGCCACTAGAAGCGTGCGGATTATCTACCATACCACGGTGTGCCAGTGTACGTACGTCCTTCTCCATAGCTGGTGGTGTTTTTTTTTAAACCCCCTTCGCTTGATCGAGGTGAACTCGTTCGGTGGGATAATAATCTTCCGGCAACGGTATCAACTCGAGGCGTCGTGGCGTGCTGCAAGGCCAGGATAGCGCAAGAACCGCAAGAGAAGTGTTATAAAACGGGACCCCTTCTTCGGTGGTGGCGGAAAATAGATGCTTCGATAGACATAAAGGGGATGAAGGAAAATTATTATCTCGTCCCATCGTCGCATCCCGTGCACGGTTGTCTCGGAGCGTTGGTTATTAAACGTCGTTGTGGTGGTTTTACTCCAGTTGATTGCGGAAGGATTCCACTCGCTCGCACAGTTGTTCGGGAAAACTTGTCCATTCTACCACGTGAACCCACACACACACACACACACATATATTCTTTAAGTCGTCGGATTAGTCGGAGCCCCTTGGATTGGCGGAAACAGAGGAGAAAAAAAACCTCCTAGACTAATCCATCCCCGTAGGAGTCCGGTGCACTTTCGAGGAACCTACAACGAACGAGTAGGATTTGGTGAGACAATTTGTTCCTCCACGCCGGTTGCAACTTTTCGTTAACTGATTTTCCCCATCCGTTCCCCCGTCCGAGCCCTCGGCGGTTCATCCGCACGGCTTATGGGGGGGTAAAACTCTGTCCGTACCATTTTCCGTGCCCTGAGCCGGGCCGAACCCGGGCTGGCCAGTATTAATCGATGGATCAAGAAGCGACTCCTAGAACGTGGACTCCCCCTTTGTTCAGCCCGACTGGGGGTTAAAATACGCCTTGTGATTGGGTGAAAATAATGTTCACGAACACGATGGCCCCGCACGATGGTCGTGAATAGGGGGGTGAACAGGGTGGGGCGGCTGGTCGGAAAACACAATAATCATTCTCGACCGACTCGTCCGGACGGTACGGTAAGGTGATCAGAAGGTTGGAAAAATTAATTTTTCCCCACAGAGACTTTTCTTCGGCATCAACAGTCGGGAAGGGAGGTGGGTGGGTGGGGAAAGAATCGTTAGCTGAGGGATCTCGGCCGACTCACTATTTATGACCGGTGCATGATGAAGCTACATTGATTCGCTTCGCCATGCGCTGAGATGAAGAAGCGGAGAAAGCGTCAAGCCACGGCTTCAAGTTTTGCTGACACATAACCTACAAATCAGTTAACTCGGTAACTCCCCAAGCCTTACATTTCCTACCTCCCCGAGCCTTATGTGATCCACAGTTGTTGTTTCTTTTTCCGAACACTCATGAAACACAACATCCCGACCATCTTCATCGGGTGTCATTCGTTCTCACACGAGGATTAATTTCCCGCCGGAGCGCACTGCTCTGCTCGCCACGGCAAATACTCCATCGGGACGAAGTGGAAGCGCAGACGGGGCAAGGCGAAGAGCTTGGGGAAGCGAGAAAAACGAGAAACACGCTTTATTGCGCCAATGACCGTTATCTATTTCTGTCCATCATTCGTTTGGAAACACTTCCGGGCCGCGTACCGTGTACCGAACCCAATTTCCACCGAGACCGAAGAAGGACGACCGTCAGGGTCACGCCCGGCGCTGGGCAGCGAAAAACCACCCACCCGCCGAATGCGATGATGGGCGACGCGTGATGTACGTGGAATTATTAGGACGATAATAGCCACCGTCCGGGCGGATGGACCGGGCACCGACAGAAAAGCAATTAAAAGTGGGACCTTCGAAGAAGTGTTGGCGCAGGGTTATTGCGTGTTTAGAAGTGTGTGCAGTAAATTAGTGCACATTCTATTCGTTGGAGCTTTGGGAGCATGGAGCCGGGTAACATCGTTTTCCCGTGCACGAGTGCAAACCTTTTCGGGCATGAAGACGTCACTGGTGGTCTTTCCCACTGGGCTAAAAGCCCAAGTGTTAGGTTTCTAGTTTTTATTGACTTCATAAAAACACACTTCGTTCTTCAACACACGATTTGTTTGATGAAACTGAACTTTGATTCGGCTGAATCCTTATTGCATGTGAACATCCGATGGCGATTTTTTTGAATGAAGGAAATTCTAGTTTTAGGTTGCATCTACTGGTTTCAAAAACGTTGGATTTTTCAAGTTAAAATCTTCAGTGTTGCACCACGCATGGTTCATATCGGTTGTGTTATGTGAAACAAACAAACCATTTTACTATCTTCTGGTTTTGTATTCCTGTACTCCTTCTTTAAACATGTTCACTGTTTTCTTTGCATAATTTTGCGTTTCCTTGATCTTAGTTCTGCAGGTACAACATGAAGTTCGATTTGTTTTCTTACTGTTTTACATAAAATTGAAACGACATGTGAGGAAACTTGACTTGATGATAAACTCAAGTAAAACGTTGCATCTTAAAGGACGTCAAAATAATAAAAATGTTATAATATAACCTAAGTTAAAGCTTTAACTTAATGGTGTTTCAAATAAAATTCTGATGTATTATTTACATAAATAATTATTTTCGAGATGCAATGCGATCGTGAAAACCCTTTTTTTCTCTTCTCAGAAATAGAATCTGATAATGTTTTATCAATAACAAGTAGGCTGTGGAAAAATCATTGCAATTCGAATTTAATATAAAATTGGTGAGGTTGTATACTCTGCCAATTCTGTTAAATATGCACCTTAATTTAGCTCCATCTCAAATATTTTATAATTAAATTATTTCATTCCTGCTCCATATGAAAAATTAAGAGATTATGCTCACGACTTCACCTAAATGCAATTTAAATCGGTTTGTTCACGAGAAAGGCATCAGGTGCCAGGCACCGATACAAAAAACTTCTCGTCCATCAACACGCAAATGAATGGTAGTGTCTTTTGAGTAAGTACATTTTCATTACCAAATCATTGCCCATTGGAACAGAACGGCACAATTATCGAACCCACAGGCTGGTGCACGCATTAAAACGTTCCCACTAATGCCCGTTAACCGTACCTTCCGACGGCATCCATGGTGTAAATTCATTTTAATTTTATTTTAATTTCCATGTCTAACAACCGCCGGAATGCTGAGCCACTCGCCGGGAAGACGTTCGCGTACGTATTTGGGTTTTACTGCTATTTGAGCATTTGCATCGAAGCAGACAGCTTCGTCCGCCTTCCGCATGCCCCGGCGGTAAGCAGAAACCGGGAGAGTGCAACGATTTATGATACATCGCTAAATTTGGAACGACATTTTACGCAGCCCATCGACAATTTACCTTCATCTTCATTGCCCATCGTGTGGCTTTCTTTAAACCCAACTGTGCCGAAGGCAGATTTAATGCCAGCAGACAACGGATCACTTTTCTTCCGCCTGTTGTGTGAATGACTTAGACGATCGTTTCGTGATTGCTTGGTGGAAAGGAAGTGGAAAACAACACGGTGATAAAATGCAAAGAAAAGATAAATGCAAACGGTACACGCGGTTTAGCGTAAAACAATGGCAGACACTGAAAATGTCAAAACGCGCGACTGAAGTCGTTGTAATGGTTTATTATGTTTTTATTCACTCGCATCCTGTCATGAATAAGCTCCGCCAAGCCGCCTGAAGAGATCTCGCTCTAATCCTGTCTCTTATGGGTTTTAATTTTCATTCCCGTCTACCCTGCGACCCTTTACCCCTCACTCCTGGCCCGGATGGAACAGGCTTCGGAAGGATATAAGGTGTAGAAAATAAGAAAAGGAAATGGTACAGATTTTATCCTTGCTGTTTTTTCTCACAGAAACATTCGTCCTTATAGCCACACATTCCAGTGCGGATTTTGTCCCGGTTGAAGCTCCGAGAAGACCCACCAAAGGCACAACAGTAAAAAAAAGCGCGCAACCGGGGCGGGGTTGGGAAAGCATAAAATGCAGCAATAACATCCTCCGTTCCAAAGTGTTTGAAACGCATTCATACGACGCCTGCATCCTCTTATCACTCTCGTCTAAAAGGGCGAATGGAAGGCAAAGTGTTTTGCCGTTTTGTACCCTTTCCCCCCGCCTCTTCAGTCTTGTTTAATTCCAGCGAAAAGCCTTGGATTTGAACCGATGGAAAACAGGAGGCACATAAAACACGGGAGGCGCACGCTACCTGAGTGCCGCGAGAAAATCGGGCGGATGAAAATCCTTGTTATCCTTTTTTATATGCCTTTCTGGTCCTGCTCGCTTTACTCCACGTCAGGCAGGCGAGGACACTAACGAGGCACTCCTACGACGGTTACCACGACCGGCGTTCCTCGGGATGTTTGTGGTGATGGTATCGGTGGTTTGCCTGATGGGATTATCTATTACCAGCGCATCCTCCCCACCCACAGTGGGCCTCTTTTGTGTGGGGAGGGTTTGGAATTTTATTTCCCACACATGTTTGCTGCCCACTTCTGCCCACAGCTACTTTGTTGTATTCGTGCGATGCGTGCGTTGAACAAAGCAAAACGAAAAAAAGGATGGCTTCATTTCCGTGCATTTTCTTTTCCCCTTTTTTATTAGTTTTCTGTGATGATGGGGAGAATCAGTTTTTTTTTTCTATTATTATACAACCGGAGGAAAATGCTCATAGCTCCGGAACATGATTTTTCCTCGGAACCGCACACTAGCACACTTGGATGCATTCATCACAATCAGGCGTTCGTAAAAGAATGCACATCTCTCGTTCCACTTCCCAGGAAAGATATGGGTATGTGTGTGTGTGTTTATATGTGGCTGTTTTACCTCTCTTTTATTTAGCTTACTTCGATCGAACTCTGTCAGCATCCCCGAGAATGAGAAGCTTCCGGTGAAAACTTTGCCACTTATTTTCAATATTTTATTTTTATTCAGTTCCGAAGATATTCCACACCCATCGGAGTTTATTCTTCAATGAAAGGGTTTATTGACACGCTCGTGATTGTGTTGGAAGGGTAGCAGTGATGGAGTGGTGTGCGGAACGGATAATAAAAAGTGATGAAAATAAAACCTGACAAATGACAGCGAAACACAGATGACGCAAGCCACCCGATGGGGCGGAAGTTTGAAGTGAGGTTCCGCTAAGTGATCCTTTCTATACATCCCTTTTTTTAAGAATAAAAATCCTATCCAACTTGCACCACTGCACGTTGCTTTTGTCGAGGCAAAATTTCCCCCAGGAGTAAGACCGAATGATGATGAGTTTGGCCTACTTTTCGTCCCCCCTTACGGTGAGTCAACGCAATTTTTGCATTTCTGCATCCTTTCCTGCATCGTTATAAGTACAGCAATGGGGGAAAATTTCCCTTTTCTCCGATTCTCTTTACCGCCCGGCTATGATGAAATGTAAATCCGTTATTTATTTTTGCTTAATTAGCATTCTAACATGGATCCCCATTCAATCCGGCGATGTTCTTGCTACACTTTTTTGTTACAAATTGAATTGCATTTCAGAACTAACCGGTTTTCCGGGACGTCCTGTTGATGACGGATTAACGAGAAAGGAAAGTAACATGGACCAATGAGAGAAACGTGTTGAGTACTTAAGCAGAATTGTACAATCTAAGAATCTTTCAAGCAATTAAATTAGTCAATATACGAGTGTCTCGTATAAGTTGCATATTGTCGGTGTGAGTTTCGTGAAACTGTTTTTAATTTGTCCAATGAAAACTTACATTTGCAGCAAACCTTAATTAAGATAGAAAAGAAGAAAAAAAAGAAGAAGAAGAATGTTAATGGAAAAACAAAGTTCCAAAATAAATACATCAGCATCTCCCAGGGAGAATAGTCGTTTTGCATAAGGATCCTCTAGCGAATATTTCTGTTTGTGTTTTTTCCTTTAGTTACCTTCGGAGCGATAATTTTAGTCCAATTAAAAAAGGAAGTGCTTTCATCCTCGGAAAAGACACAGCGTTTGTCCAATTGCATTACTTTATTACGACCTTCAAAATGAGTCCCGGCGTGTCCTTAACGGTCTTCCGTCGCTTCCGTACGACACTCCGTGTCTGAATTGACGAAATGCAAGTGAAGAGACAAAATAAACCTACAGTCTGTGCCCCGGGGGGGCCCACTGTAAGACGAACAAGGCCAATTTCAGTGGGAAACTAGCGGAATAAAAAAGGACGGTTTTCCAAAGAAAGACAAGAAGGAAAAATGCGACACCACTAGGACAGCGGGACGACGTGACCCATTTCTATTGCCGCTCGCAGAAAAAGCCTGCCCGAGGGAAAAGCTTACTAAAAAAAGAAAGGGAAACGAAGCGACAATGATGAAGGCACCAGAAGCGAAATGATCCGTCGAGCGATTGCATTTCCTGCATCCCGAATCCCTTTGCCGACGTCCGCTCGAGGATGGCTTCGCGCGAGGAGGGCCGCTTGTGCGAGCGTCAGGGGCGCGAACAAATTGAAACGGAATCCGATTCCGGCCCCCGAGGGCATGGGCCACAGTCAGGGCTTTTCGCTGGCACCGGACGGGATTAGAAGGAAGCGCAATCGCAACTTTGTCACACGCCACCGTGGAAGTTCTCTTGAGCATCGGGCGGGGGAAAAAAAACCTTCCAAAACAGAACAAAATAAAAATAGAACCAAGGACAAACAGGGAAACGTGGACGGGTTTTGCTCGGGAAAAATGCTTACGGATTCGGACGCGATTCTATCGAGGAATTCAATTCGTCCTCATCCTTTCCCCAACAAAACTCCCGAGTTGGCGGAGCGAAAACTTCCAATTACATCAAATACTCGAGAAAGCAGATGAAACACTAGCCCGAAGGGACGCAAACGGTGGTGGCCGTGGTCTTATTAGCGCATTAATGTTGCTGTTACTCAACCAGGCCAATATCACTGGCCTTCAGCGATGCTTTAAGCTTCGTCCAACCGGCGGTTTTGATCAGCGCTTCACCGAACGCCAGCGCACTCGAATGCTCTCCTTCAAGAAATGCAGCTCGTCAGGCGTGAACAAAGTGTGGTGGGAAAATGTAGCCAAGTATTCTTTTGAAGTAGTTTGGTAATATTACCCCAATGGGGAGAAGGGGAGGAAGGAAAGAGTCACCCCCAACTGTGGCATGTTTTGCATTGCATTTCTTTGCGTCGAGCTTTTACTCTCCGGGCTGGCATTATAGTTGTGATTAAGCATTTCTAAGCCAAGTAACAATTTGTGCATCGTTGATGATGGACGAAGTTTGAGCCGGATGAATGGTTTAAGCCCACCTTCCTCACCGTCGGTTTGGACGCGGATAAAGGAGGCAGGATTCGTTAGCAGGAAAATTCCAGTTTTGTATCATCTGAATGCACGCTTTGAGGAGGGCGCTCGGGGACGACAGGATCCATAAGTTACGATTTAGTTTCGTTCTACGAAAAACAGGAAACGACCTCCACCTTACCCTTCCATCCGCTCCCTTCCCCACAGAAACGAAACGAACAAGTTTTCGGTTTTTTGTTTCCCAAAATCCCACCCATCTCGGTATCGAATTCGCCTTTCTGTCCAAGAACATTCTGAAGCGGAACCAATTTTTCAAAACAAATAAACCAGTGAAAGCTCCTCTCCCGGGGTGGATGGATAATTCGGGTGGGAAGCAAAGGGAAATGGGGTGGGCGAGTTTGATGGTTTGATTTCCGGGTGGTGGCAATCTATTTCCCGTGCCAGACACAACATTCACACAATATGCGGGGGAAAGGGAATGGGTTTACGAAAGGATAGTTGGCGAGTCGGTCGGGAATGGAAATGGAAATTCAACAAATGGGATTCATGGGATGGTGTTTAAAATACGTCCCGAGAGCGGGGAAAAGTACAAAACATTAACAGTGACAAAAAAGTCATCCATTTTTATCGAGTCGCTGAAGCTGAAGTGAATAATTCGAACTTGCGCTGACCCGCCTGCTGGCTGGCGTTGGAAATGTGCACGAAGGCAGTGGCAAGTGTTGGCAATGGAATCTAATTTTTTGCCCTTTTTCTGACATTCTGTTTGCCTGCCTGTCATCCCCGTTTTTCAGCAAGCCGGCCGACTTTGATGGAATGCTGCAGCGTTTAATTGTGGTGCGAAAAACTTGGACATTGTTCCCGCGGAAGCTTTCCAAGTTGGGTTTTGTTTTTCTTCCTTCTTCGTGGGATTTATGTTGCGTACCGCTGGCAAGGGCGGGAGAATGGTGTGATGGTGTTGGAGCGGCAAACTGGGCGGATCGCACAAAACGTATCAATTGACAGCAGCCTGCACCTGACACCAGGAGGGTTGCAACTGATAATGGCGCCGTAGTGGCGTAGTGGGCAATTGATTGGATCGACCCAATGATAAGTGAGAAAGCGAAAAATCACTCGTACACACACACCCGCAAGTACACGTAAAGAGAAGTGAAGAACAATGGACGGTGAAGCATGAGAAAATTAATTGAACGATTGTCAAACATCAAAAACACTGATGAACGAACGAGCGAACGAACGAGCGAAAAAGCTGCGATAGAAATAAAAAATAAAACACTCACCAGCAAAACACACAGACACACACACACACCCGAGCAAGCCTGCTATGATAAAAAGAATCTCACAATGAAAAATTAAACCACAAAAAACATGATTAATATGAGCGGTCTACATAATTTATGTAAACACAAGGACGCGGGCACGCGCTGAAGTGATGAACCCTCTGCCCCACCCGCCCCATGAAGTTGGCCGGAAGTGGATGGAATCGGCACTATGGTATAAAAAATTGATTCAACAATGCAAACGTGGTGGATGGAAACTGGTGAAAAGGAGAAAATAAAGCCATTCGCGCACAAACACATAACGCAATCCTTGTAGAAGATACTTGTAAAATATGATGGAATATCATGCGGTATTTTTCCATATATGTTTTTATCCGGTATGTTTCGTTATAGATGTAGATAAAAGCAACATGAAGTAAACCCAATTGCAAGTAACCACGGATAACGAAAACATTCTACAATTTCATAAATGGCTCAATCGTGTATGTGTATAGAGGAGAAGGCGACCGGTTTGTACTGTTGGTAAATAAATAAATTCTCATCCCGTACCCCGTTAGTATGGTGGCAAATAGGCAACAAGTACGTGTGAGAAAAGTTAAGGAAACCAATAGGAGCGTGGCGCACGTGAAAAGAAATACAAAACGCAACGGAATACAATCGATAGAAAGCAAATAAAGTAAAATAAAATAAAATAAAAACGGCTAAAGTGCATCGCACGGGAGAAGGGCAGCAGCTGGTTAGCGAAGGGTTGGGGTAAACAATTGAAAATGGTATTAGAGTAACGAATTGGTTAAAATAAATGTTAAAAATAGCGTTAGACATAAGAGGAAAGGAAGCAAAAGCTACCGATGAAAAGGCAAAAATTGTTCAATAAACGACACTGAGCTCAAATTTGAAGCAAACATAAGTCCAGAGTCATCGCATTGGCCAACCCGATCCGTTCGGTTGTTGTTGGTGTTGTTCTCTTCATTTGTTTTCTTTTTTCCACTCCACTGTCGACCGATCAACACTTTGTATGCACCTTTCCCGAGCGCATTATTCTCTCGCCATTTCGCACTGCATGATCGTGTGTGGACAAGCGCAAAAAAATATATATCATTCAAAATACATTCGAAAAAAATACAATCCCAAGCCTCCAAAGCGATGCAAATGATCACCCAGTGTGAAATCGCATCCTTTAATCTCGCGTTTTTCTTTTTCCCCTCTTCTGCATTCGCACAAAGCGGCCCCAGTTCAATGCTGGGGATCGTTTTGCAAATCCGTTTTCCCAAAACCGCATTCGCATTCGGTATTGTGAAGCCTGCTGTCGAGGATAATCGAGCGAACGACAAAGAACCGACCGGCAGATGCTTTGACAGGACGGATCGCCAGAAGAATCCTTCGTCTTCCCGCGCGCGCACACACACACACGGGCGCGTGTGTGGAATGAGAGAAAAAAAGGGAAACGAAATTCCCTACCACATGGGAGGGGGGGACTTTGGTAAAAGGTAGAATAAAAACAACTAGTATCGCCCGTTGCGGCAAGATGGGCCGATAAGGTGTCTCTTTTTTGGAGCGAAAGAAAGAAAAAACCAGATCAGGCACACGAGCACAAACCCGCGCTCCAACATCGAGCTCCCCATTCCGTTTGGAGCGGCCCACCGGTACCGATTCGTCACCGTTTCCGCCGGCTCAACATTACAATCCCTTCCTGGTCGGCCAAAGTTCTGAAGTGGGGGGACGAAAGAGAGCACCACAAGCGAAACGTGCGGTGGTGACTCGGAACTGTCAAAATCTTTGCCCGAGAAGTCCCGCGAGGTCCGCGAGGTGAACCACGATCGTATCCAACGTTGGGCCGCTGGATTTCCTGGAAGCTGCCATCGAGTTCCGAGTCTTCCGAGGGCGCAAGGTAAGCCGGCCAAAGCTTGCACTCCTTCGCTTTGGTATGCGTGGCCGCCTGGCGCGGGAGAATTGGAAGGGGATGAAACGGTGAATTGCCTCCCCAGCGAGGGGTTGAGAAGTGGAGTTGGTCCAGGGAATCGTAAGTATATGGCCGTGCGCCTTCAAAGTCCCGGAGAACCGGTTGTTCTCGTAGCGCAGTTTGTGCTGCTCGCCGATGACGGATGTTGGTGAGTTGGGAGGCCCAAGAGTGAGAATGGCATCGAATGGGATGCATCCCTATCCCAATGACCGCTGCTAGCCCCAACGCGTGAGAAGATGATGTTGGTCGAGATCTCATCCTCAGTATTCTTCGGTCTCACCACGGATTCTAGGTATCTCGGCGAAAGGGACAGCGTGGAGTACGGTGGGTCGAGGAATCCACCAAGGAAGAGACATTGCATGCCTCATCTGGTACCTTCCCCGAGCCAGCCTCCCCCCCCCCCCCCCCAGGAACTTGGGAGAAATTACGAATGGATGCAATCGCGTCGACTGGATCGCCCGGGCCGCACGTGGAATGCTGGAAGAGGGCGCTTTTGCATTCTTCTTTTGCATTTCGCTTCTTTATCTCGAGGCGTGTTTGCATTATATTATAGTACCTTCTTCTCCTCGGTGGCTTAAAGATGCACACCGAAAGGAAACCGACGTGAACGTGGAAACTGGAAGAGAGCGAAAGAAGAGATTGCAATGCGTGCGGTTTAAGTTACCGTCGTCGTCGTCGTCGTCGGCGTCTTCGTCGTGTTGGAAGACCCTCCGAGGCACGGCATTAGCCCGAAATCCGCCCGCCCGGAGTGAACTATCAGTGGTCATTAGGAGTGAGTGGAATAATTTCTCGTTTTGTCCGCCAGTGGGTTCGCTTTCCGCCGCCCTTCCTTCCCCGCGATCGTTTCAGTTTTGTTTCGGCGTTGCATTCCCGCTGGGCCCGGCTCGGCGATCAGTAGAAGATGGGAGGACACTTTTTTTTTATTTCTTGCTTCCAAAGTGCACTCCACTGCACGATGTTGATGCGTTTTTGCGCATCCTCAATTCATTGAACTCGCAGCGGATGGATGCAGGAAGGGGGGGTTGAAAGCCTTCGGCCATCGAGAGATCAATCCGAACGATCATGGCGGGTTGCAGATGATCGGTCGCTTGAGCGGAACGGAAGGCGTTCGTTTTCCCTTTGCTTAAGTGCACTAATTAATTAACCACATCCAGCTAATAGGTGGACGGTTTTGGGAGGATGAAAATAAAAATAATTAGAATGTTTGACCATTTGCCCGCAATTTTTCAGCGCTACGGAAAACGGACCAAAAGATCGAAGCGCAACAATTTGTTTAAATGATCATTAAATGAGATGTCAAATTAGTGTATGATAAATATCTGCACAGGGCATCAATCATTCCTTTGCCCGCGCCAGATGAACAAAACGTGGATGAAACGTGAATAAGATGGATTCATTCGATTTAAAAATGGAAAAATAGATCCCTTAGCTAGTAGCGAGTTGGATGGAGGGGTTATTAAAACAGACTGAAACGTAAGAAATAAGTGAGTCGAGTCTGTAACAAAACCAAGAGAATTTTAGTGAAAAGAAGAAAAGCAATAAAGAATATGTTTCAACTAGATGCATAAACCAGCCCGTATGTAATCGAACAAAAAGCTGTGAGATAAATTTAAAAATGTAACTGATCAGTTCTTTACAACACACGAAAAATAAATTATAAAATAACTGAAACTAGAACGAACACTAAACGAAAACCACGCGAACTCCTGCTAAATACCACAAAACCACTTGACAATCTAGTCGGACGGATCTCGGGCGGAAATAACGCTCTCGCGAAACGACGACAACGACCCCAAATCGGAATCCCATCTGTCAGTTAAGAGCAAAAGAAAGGATGTAATCTAGATAAGCGCCAGAAGATCGTCAAACTTCGCATTAGGAAAGCCAGAATGGACAAACTGGAAATAAATGTTTAAAACAAAAAAAAAACAAAAAATTACGCCCAATCCCAAAAACATGAGAAAAAGTTCATAGTTCGCTTCCCGCGAACGTACTCTCCTCCTCTGTTTTACGTCGTCTTTCGCTCGCCTCCTGGGAGGTTGAGTTCTTGCAAATGGGAAAAAAGGTAAAACATGATTCGCCATTCCAGCGAGACGGCTGGTTGGCAAGTGTGCATGCATATGACTGGGTACAACGCGAGCGATAGATTAAGAATGAGCAAAAAGCACTTGAAGAAGCTGAGCTAAGCGAATGGAAGCCCTGAAGGAATGTGAATGAAGAAAGGAAGCGGGCAAAAAAAATGTCGATCAAGGGGTGGCATGTAGCGCGTATGTAGAGAGGGAGGGCAAGACAGCGGCGAAGGTTAAATGATGGGGAAACTTGCGAAAAGCCACACGGAAGCAGACGAGGTGCGAGGATCAAGAGTAGGAAATAGGATGAAACAACTGTTAAGGGTAATTAGCACCACCACCGTGCGCTTCTGCATCGTCTGCGCCTGGGTCGAATGTGCTTGGGGAGCTGAGTGACGTCAGGAGCAGGAATAAAAATAAGAACTTTTTGCAAACTGGAACACATAAGAGAAACGAAGGATACATAGCAAAAGCTATAGGAGCTGAGTAGGCAACGGATAGAAACAATGTTACCAAGGTGATGTTAAAAGCGGTGTCGGATTAAATTCATCAACTAGCGTATGATAATTGATTGATTAAAGTCAGCCGGGAAGGCAACACATTTTGCCATATCTCCATATTGAACGTGGTGGAAGGATAATGGAATGGCTATTTAAAATGAAGCATGGGCTGGTAAGCTGATGGCAAGAACGAAACGGTGGCGGCAAGACAAGCAAGAATAATTATGTAACGCACGCAATGAGGGTAATTTTAATATGAATTATTATTTCATAGATTATCTCGTTTTTCTTTTTACCCACTCCCAAAAGCATACAAGAACGGGTGGAAAATGCAAAAAGTCGAAAGAGAAAATATGTAAAATAAAAATTTCCCCACGGAATATCCGCATCGCTCGGTAGGGGCAAGTGGGTTTCCATTATCATCGATAATGATTTACCTTTTCTGCTTGGTTTCGATTGATTCGTTTGATGTTAATGGATGGATGATGCATTTACCAAATTATTGTTGCCTTTGTCAAATGCGCCGATTGTAATGTTATGCGAATGTTTTTCTACCCACTGTTTTTCCTTCTCTTTTGACATTTCCCGAACTTTTCAGGACTTTTGTTTCAGGCTGGATTCTTTTTTTCATTTTGAACTGTTTCACACCAATTGCAATTTGGGTTTACCATTGTCCGACACTTGCTGGCACCTGGAACAGGAGCGTTTTTAACTTTTTCTCGTTTTTTTGAAAGAAATGAAAAAAGCAGAAAAATCCCTTCGCATCAAATCACATGCAACGGTTTCTGCATTAATGAGCAAACAACCACGCAGCGTATGTATGTACGTCGGAATGTCGTGTTTTACAGGTGTTAATTGGTTGTTTTACCGCCGGTCAGCCGATCGCCGATGATCCGAAAGGGTAGGGTTTCGATTTCGAGCTGAAAATGAATAAAAGAAAGGAAACCACAGGGCGCTGGATAAAAAGGATGAAAAAGATGCTTCTGCTTGGACACTGATGTCTCGGCTTGCGCAGGACGAAGGTTAATGCCGTGGTTTGCTATGATCGAGTGGTAACGCCGGGAACATTATCTCGGGATGAAATATCAGCCAATTAAGTTGAAACATTTTTGTACCAACGGGGACGGTGGCACTAGGGGGAGGGCGTTAAAAGCGAAAAATTATAGAGTCCTGATAATTTACCGAGCCAGGAGCCATACCAATAAACATCGTCACATTTATTTTGCTTCAAATTCAGTAATGCACCAGCTGTGCGAGCAAAACAAAACAGTTGTTGCAATAAAAATGCAAATGCTGCAAAACCTGTTTTTTTAACTGATGGGTGAACAGCAAAAAATGAATAAATTCAGTTCTCGTTGAATTATCTTGATGCATTCAATTATGACAACTTATGTGTCGCTTGTGATCGAAGTGCAAAAAAGCAGGTAAGTTACTAAAGAAACATCCAAAGTCACTTTTATTTTAGGAGAAATAAAATGGATCCGGCTCAATGTCTCACTCACCCACGATAATCATTAACTCAATTCCTAGAAAAGTACATACTTTCATTTTTTATCGTTACCACCGATCGCCGGTCGCGAGTTACCTCATCTGCCCATGATTTGGGACATTTGTGCTAAGATTGTACTACAAACTATTGTTCAAGCCTTCCCAAAAGCAATTATGCAAATAATTATGAGCCATTAGTGTGTAATGTTGATGTGAGATGTATGTAAATGGTGTAAAATAAAGTATGCAATTAGCCGCCCACCCATTAGGGTGCATTAAATGTAAAGCGCGGAGCGGAGGTGGTTTGGCTGTGCATCTCGCGTTAATCAGCGCTATCAAACCCATCGGGTGGACGATTAAGCTAGTCATGTGGACATAATAATGGGAACACCCGTATCCGTCCCGTCCACGATGTCGGCCCGGGTGAATTATGGTTTCTTTAAGGACCATTTAATTCAAAGCGCTTACCGATAGCATCGACAAATCCACTGCTGGGAGAGGGTTAAATTGTTATCGCTTTCATTACATCCTCTGTTTACGACCACAGCAGAATGCAAAGTGCGCGAATAAAATATTCGTAGATACATATTTCACAGGCTTAAACGACCTCAATATTCCTGGGATAAAGAAAAAAAAACATTCCGAAGCAAGTAGAACTTGTTTAATTCGTTTACATACCATGGAAATATTTATTATGCTGCAAAAAAAATTATCATAACCATCTAGTTTGTTTCGTAAAAGTGCCAGTTTTTAGTCCATCTTTTTGTCCGCCTCAACCTTTATGCTACCGTGCTTTAGGGAAGTTGTCTTCATTCGCTCCAAAACCTCGCTGTACGCAGGTGACAAGGGTTTCTGTACCACGTCGCGGTATTCGTAGCCCTTCTCCGGATCGATCTGTGAGAGAAGAAAGCAGAAATAAAATCTACACATTCATGTCAATCAGAAGAAAAATCAACTTCTTACTTACATTTAAACTGTACGACATATCCGAATCAAATACACGCAAATCTCCGCATACCAGGAATGGAACAATCGCCCGGTTCACCGGTGATCCCGTTTCGCAGGCAATTTTCTGCACATCATCCAGCATGGGATCGATCAGTTGCGGCACGTACCCCTCCGGTGGCTTATAGTCTTCGCACACCACAAACGCTTCGATGCTGGAATTGCGCGAGCTGGGCGGTTTGGCGATGGTGACACGGGAGAAGAATATTCTCAACTGCGAGTAGAGCAAGCTGGTGTCCTTTCCACGGAAGATTTTCGCAACAAAGGTACCACCGAGCGTGAGCACGTGCGTGGTAATGCTGAGCGCAGCGAGCAGCAGCTGGGACTGGATGTACTCGTCGATATCGTGCAACCCCGTTACATCCGGAGCACCATCACAAACGACCAACTGCGCCTTCTTTCCTTCGCCGAAGTGTTCTATGATCGCCTGGGCCGTGCTGAGCTTGGTGATGTCGCCCTGTAGCTGTATGATGCCCGGCAGCGGTCCCATCGCCTGCAGATCGACAGCGATAATCTTCACCTCATCCCGATCTTTCGGTTCTCGCGTTTCGTACAGCCTTCTTGAAAGCACTTGGCTCCAGCTTCCGGGAGCAGCACACAGATCGACGGCACGAGTAACACCTTAGGGCAGAAAAGCAACCCATGTTAGGATTTTGTTTTTAGTAGAGAAGGCAACACTTACCATCAAAAATATGAAACACTTCATCGATGTGCAGCAGCTTGTACGCACTACGGGCACGCCAACCTTCCTCCTTCGCAAGTCTATAATAAATATCTCGCTTATCTTTGCTGGTTTTACCCATCTTCGTGCGACGCGTCGGAAAATCGATTATTTGTTGTTTATTTTCCGAACAGCGATACAAACACGCGGATATTTGAGAAAAACATCAAAACAAATGACATTTACCCCAAGAACCCTACAACAGCTGCAACCTGCCCCGAACACCACAGTATAAACGCATCTGACTCAGTTAGTAACGCTAGTAACGCGTAACTGCATGATTGTTTTGAAAAACGAAAAAAAAGTAAACACTTTGTCCAGGAGACGCCCGCAACACAGCTGATTCTTTGTTATGGTTAACCATTTAAATCATAGTCATTTATCCCTGTGATCTGAACAGAACAACATCCTAAAACCAATCGGTGTAAAGTGAAATGGCCGAAAGCATTCCCTTTTCGAAGCAATTACGCATTGCAACGAGAGACATTCACAGTGTAAGCGATGCGCTTGTAAATGCAAAACTAGCCTTCGGTAAGTATAATCTCCACTTCGATTCGATGACAAATTATAATTTAACACAAATCTGATCTAAAATCGTTTCTCAAGCCCTCTACGATAGCCGAGTGTGGGCCGAAGGATTATTGATATTCTACGATGTGTTCAAGCACCTCGAACAGCGTGTTCCGGACGATTTCCTCCCACCGGTCCTCCACCGGTCCGCACAGTTCGAGCAGGATCTTCAGTTCTATCTGGGCGACGGGTGGAAAGAGCGACACACACCAAAGCCGGAAGTACGTGCCTACCTGGAGCATCTGCACCGGATTGAGCTGGAAAATCCAAACCTACTGCTGGCGTACGTGTACCATCTGTACATGGGGTTACTTTCCGGTGGTCAGATTTTGCAAAAAAGACGTTCACAGGGGCGGAGAATAAATCCGTTCCGGCGTGGGGAAGGATCGACAGAAGGCGCCGCCCTGACAACGTTCGAGGATCATAGCATCTACGAGCTGAAGCAACGCCTAAGGAAGGTGGTCGATGAGTTTGGTGTCCGGCTGGATGGAGAAACACGCCAACGGATGCTGGAGGAGAGTCGTAAAGTGTTCGAACTGAACAATACCATCATTCGGACAGTTCAGGGTGTGGAGAGGGCGAATGTACGCATAATTAAGTACGTTGCCGTTGCAATCATGGCGTTCATTGTAATGCAGTACCTTGTGAGAAGTGGCAAAATCTTTTAATGTTCGTCTCAATGCCGATTGTTTCTTTTATTTTCTGTAAGACCCTATATTGTGTGATATAGTGTTTTAAATGTTCGGACGTATTCATATTACAAACAAATTATTTACATTAGAGTTCATTAAAACAATCAACCTTCCAACACACAAAAAAAAACAAATTTGAGTTATTTTTTACGGAATAATATTTTTTTTTCTAATATTGCTTTGCCTCTCTGCTGGTCAGCAACTAATCGCGTACGCTTAGGAATTACATTCAAATAGACTCTAGAAAGGTGAACCCGTTTCGGCACAAGCACCGAAACGCGTACTCGTCTACCACGCCCACAATAGCACCCAAATATGTTTGCGATTATAGTTAATATCGTTTTCCCTGCTCCTAGTAACGTTCGATTCGTGCCGCTTATATATTTGGATTCATTTTTGTCACCTTTGTTTCAAAATCCGCTCGGAAGGAATATCTACACGCCTCCAAGCGAACCGGAGAGAAATCTCTTTCACGTTGCTTCAACTTCTGCATTCTACACATTTTTTGTTTAGAATTTTGGTTCTCGTCTTTTTCGTACCATTTTTTGAGATTATTTTCCACAAATAGTATTAGTTCTTTTCTTTTGTTACACCATTTGTGTGTTTGCTATTTGTTCGATCATCAGCTGATGATCGCGCTCGTTTGTGCGTCGTTGTTTCATTCTTTGTGTAGCTTTAACAAACTATATTTTTGAACGGTACCATAGACCTTGATTGTTGAAAAATTGAGAGGAACAACAATTACAAAAAAAAAACAAAATCAAAACAAAAAAATTGAAATACGATTACATTCAGCCATTACAAATAATGAAATTTGCGCTAGCTTTAGGTGTGTATCAGACAAACATCAGGTATGGGTGTATCATATACATACGTAACACGCGATCGTGATAATGTACAGAAAACAAAGGGGTTTATATACGTTAATTTCCCTCACTTCTCTCGTCCTTGCCCAGTTTTTAGGTGAAATCAATTCAACAAATTTTCTTTTCCTAAGGTTAACATCTTGTCTATACCCTATATTCCGTCTTCCAACACATTCTGTGTGAGTGTATACAACAGTTGTAGGTCTGACCCTTTCCGGTATAAATATCCCGTTTGCTAAAGTATCACATATCTCATCAAATCTTTCGTCCGAAGTAAATTCATAGCTACTCTACCCCCTACCATGTTTATGCTGGCTCTGCCGTAACGGGTCGTTGCGTGTCGTCCTTCGTCCAGGAAACGTTCCAGTGTGAAATCTACCAACCAGCTGTTCCACCGCGTGGCCGGACGGCGAACCGGAGAGAGACGGTGGGACTTCTTCTTAAAGTAAACCTTACCTAGCTAACGAGTGTCATAGATGATAAATGTATGGGACGGTGTGGCCCATTTCCTAAATGTCCTATATTGCAACAAAACAAAGTCCCTCCCGATCTCTGCTGGCAACCGCGTCGCGCATGAAAGAGCCGCTAGGATGTTGACGGATGCGTTTCCTGAACAGCGAAATTTTCCTATTTCAAGCTTCCTCTGCATCGCACGTGGTGGAGTAGAGGTGGTGGGTCGTTAGACGACGCTATAAAAGCAAACCTGCGCCCTCGTCAAACGGTTGGAAAGACCTCTGAACAACAAACCACTACCGACGAACAACAGAACAAATTGGGAACGTAGCAGTGGTAAAGGTGAGATTTAGAAAGTCAGAGAAAGGAATGTCCTTCTCGCTACAGTACGTAGGCGCCTCAGTTATCAGGTGATCAGGCCGAAAATCTGATCGATCAGCCAATCGATTTCCAGCGTAGGAATGTTTGCAACCGTAACATTTGGTAGGAATCGGTGAATGATATCGGAACGGATTTTCCCTAGACCCGGCTAGAGATTAAAATCAAGTATTATGAGTAATCCCGACACCGGAATACGTTTTGCTTTTTTTTCTCACACACCGGTCACCTTTCCACCCCGGGATGATCGTGATATCACGGTCTCTGTACACCGTTGTTGACAGTCGACAACAAACATCACCACCATCCTGAGCTGGATTAGGATGACTATCCAACGACTGCGAGGAGGGAAAAATAGCGATAGATAGATAGAGGGTGACAGGGAAAGGCACGATCATTAACGATCGCTAAATGTTTCCGAACGAGTAGCATGTGGTTCCCTTTCATAAAGATGCAACTGGTAGCAGTAGCAGTAGGTTTCCCTGGTAGTTCTTTGCTGTGTGGTAGTAAATGTTGAGGGGGCCAGCGACGGTCCCACAGCTTCGCTATTGCATTCGCGCAAGATTGTGGTCTTTCCCTCCTATCCCGTTTCCCAACATCGGCGGAGACACCGAGGGAAAGGATCTCCTTCACACCCGCCGCCACTCGCCGAGACTGTGTGTCGAACGTACTCACAATACTTGATTTTAAATGAGTCTTTCCTATGTTTCTATGGTAGGCCCCGTTAGTTTGGTCGCGTACACGTTGGCCACCTGGAAGTGGAGTAGAAAAATCGCTCGTTAGACAGGAAAGTTCGTAGGCAAAGCGGGGAAAAGTAAAGATCTTACCCGGTAGATCAGCTCGTACTGTTCCCGCGTTCGGACGGCACTGGCGCGGCCTCGTCGCACGTAGTACACGATCTGCGGCACATCCACCGTTCTGGGGGGAACTTCCAGCAGCCGGAGGGCGATATCACACGCCACCAGCGTACCGGTGCGTCCCGTCCCGGGTGAGCAGTGAACGGTCATTGGTCTGTAAAGGAAACCCCGATAAGTAACGCCTTCGATGCCAAATTCCCTTAGCCCAACTCAGTGACGCTTACCCCTGAGTTCGCTGAAGCGACTTGTGCTTGTCCATTGTGTTCGTGCCGCCGTTGCTGACGATACTCGTCGGTTCCTTGCCAGCCGTTCCATTGCTGGTGGCATTGTTGTTATTGTTGTTGTTGTTGCTACTGTCAGTTCCGTTTGCGGCGACCTGCGGTTCCGCCTTGCTGGGCGTCGCGTCGCCGTTCTCCTCCTCAGCAATGGTGGCAAACTCGGCCAGCTCCGAGGGTGAGAGCTTCAGATGCGTGCGCGCCTCCAGCAGCATACCGATGATGGACGATTCGTCGATCGGGACGCCCGTATCGGGCCACTGATACCAGAAGTGCATGACCTCCCGCAGGTTATTGCTCGGCCCGTGGCGCATATGCACCGTCGAGATGGTGTACTTTTCCTTGTTCTCACGGCTCTTCAATGTCAGCTGGAAATAGAATAAAAAGGACACCGCCGGACGCGGTTATAGGTGGGGACACTCTAAATCGGGCGCGTTATTCTACCTGGAAATCACCAAACGTGCGACTGTTGTCCAGCACTACCGACGGGGGTAGGTATTCGGCGCACTTCTCGACGCCATTCTCGCTCAGATCGGTCGCCATGATGATCACCTTGGAGTTTTGCTCCCAGATCATGCGCCAGAAGTCGTTGATCGTGTTCTCCATCGGTGCCTGGCAGGCAATGTAGTAGTTGGCCGAGTCTTTCGGGCCCTATAAAAGAAAAGGCACACAGGTATGAAGTAACCGTTCGCCGAAGAGCCCGTAATCTTTGGTTACTCGCGATTACCTTGACGAAGTTAGCATTGATGTACTCCGTCTTTTCGTCGTTATTCAAACGCTTCAAGTGGACACGTGTTTCTGGTAGTGGGACCACATTTGCGTACCTACCGGTGAAAGAAAAGATGAATTTAGTTACCATCCCGCTAAGACACACACTCACACGTGCTGGGTAAAAGTAAACCTACCGATTCTTATCTTCGCAACCTTCCGGCACCTCGTCGGCACGCGCCGTCACGTTCGGTATCTCCTTGAACTCGTCGTAGATGGCCGTCTTGTTTTGGATGATGTTCGCCAGCTCGGCCACCGACAATGGGTTGGTCTTGAAGTTTGGATCCTCGAAGGCGGAGTTGCCATACGAGCGCTTCGACATACGCGCCGTATTGCCCTTGCGGCGGACGCTGTTGTACACCGACACGTTGTCCAGGCTGTACGCGTCGAGCCCGACCGGTCGGCACCGCTGCCCGTATGAAACCTGGTTCTGGCGCTTGCGGAACACGATCTGCAACGGCGGATAGTACATCTAGATCAGCGCAAGCGTGCACCTGTCTGTCCGCGGATCGGAAGGGTTAGGAACCGGTATTTACACTATGTGCACGCGTTCATACTCGTTGTCCGGGAGGATTTAGGAGAAGGATGGAAAAGGAGTATAGGGTCGAGAAAATAAAGAAAAGTTTCCATCCAAGCAAACCGCACAAACGAACCATTTTTACAGGTGTTTGATTTAGAATGGCGAATGTTTAAGCTGACGCCATTGGGTTCCTTTATATATTCGAAGACTATAAAATGGGGAAATCAAAGATTTTGCCTATTTATAAATACTGCTTATTGTAAGCATAATGAAGTAATCTCTTCGATCGAATCCTGTTCTCATTTCACACAAGGCTCAAACCATTTAGTTCATAGTAAATATTATCTTGTGTTCTTTTTACAAGGTTTGTTAGTAAATGTAAATAAATAATCATGATATGTTGTATTATTTTAGTTAGAAAAAATATTATAAATCCTCACATCAACGAAAAGTAATCAATTGACATGGATTTTTGTTTTGGATTCTATCACACACATATCACCAACAGTCTGAAACTCATGAGAATTGTACACACCATAAATAAGAGGTTTGGAAAATCAGTAAAATAAAAACGCTGGTTAAAAAACACACGATATCCATCCCGTAAGGAGAATCCCGAAAAATAAACAGAAAAAAGGACAACAGGCTCATTCACTCGATCCTCGCTACCAAAAACACTTTCATACATCTGCACGCACGGATGCAGAGTAGCAGTAGGTGGTTCCTCCAGTGCACGGAATGGGCGGTACTTACGAAAGCCGCAATCAACAGCAGCACCACGATCACGCTCACAATGCTGGCCACAACGGCCACCACCACACTGTTGTCTCCTTCGGCCGCCGGTTCACCCGGCGATTGCTCCGTAGTGCCGTCAACCTGTTTCGGTTCACCAATCACTTCCGCCTTCGGTTGGCTCTGTCCCGGGCCTCCGTTGTTGTTGGACACGTTGTTCATGTCGATGTAGTCCTCCTCGGTGACCGATTCCTCCTCGGATAGTTCCGTCGTCGTCATGGAACGATCGATCGTGCGCCGTGTGGTGAACGCTTCGGAGGAAATACCAACCGCTCCCGGTTGGCCCGAAGATGTTGCGGCAGCAGTGGTCGTTGGAGTGGACATCGTCGTGCTGACTGTGATCGGCACCAGTGTTGTGGTGACAGTGTCGTACGCGTGCTTTTCATCCACCACGATCGGGACCTTACCAACGTCCTCGTCGGTCGCGTCCTCCGTGGTGGTGGTCACCTGGGAAATATCGGAACGCGCCGTGCTGGCCCCGGTGGCTAGCTGTCCAATCGAACCCTCCCCAGCATCTCGAGAGTCTTCCGTGTCAACGTTGTTCGAGAGTGTAACCGTGGAAAGATTTGGCACCACCGTGGTCATACTCGCCATGGTGGATACGGCCGATGTCTGGGACTCGGTACGATTCAGCAGGTTAAAGGATACCTCCGACGACTCCGTTGTGTCCTGGTCCAACGGTCTAGAGCCGGTAGTCTCCTGTCGCAGTGGTTGCTCACTGCTGGGACCCGAAATCATTGTGGTAGTGATAGCGACACTTGACGGTACCAAAGTTGTATCGCGCGCGGGTATATCGGTAGTCGTGAACGAGGAAGTGTCCTGTGTGGTCACAGGACGCCTCACCGGCATGGTGGTTGTAATTCTGGTAACCATCGTGGTCAGCGGCATCGGTGGAGTTGTTTGCTCGGTGCGCCTCAGAATTGGTGATGAAGGAGAGTACGTAGTCACGGGAACGTCCTCGAAGGCCATCCCGCTGGACGCAACCTGCGACGTGGTTGATGTCCGAACCATGGGTGTGTTACGATTCCTTACCGTTTCCGCACTTTCGTCAACATTTTCGCTAACCTCGTACGTGCGACGGGTGGTCGTTGGAACAACGTTGACACCCCCACCGACTACATCGTTTGTCATCGTCGTGGTACTGGAACGATCCTCAAAACCAAAGTCTTCCAGTTCCCCCGCACCCGCATCGATCGGCGGTTCCGGACGGGCTGATTTATCCGTCGATGGCACGAAGGTCGTGTCCACCACGTTCGCTTCCTCCGTCTCAGTACCGGCACCAGCGTCTCCCTTCGGTGCGACCTCCGTCACGACGGCAGTGAGTCGGTTCTCTTCACTCAGCACGTCGGCCCCTTCGACGTTCGGGACCTTGTTCGCGTAAACCCTTCGATCCTTACCCGCCGCCACCGACGCATCGTCCGACGCCACCGTCGAGCGCACGAACGAACTGTTCGCGAAGTCCGCCTCCTGCATGATCATCGCCCAGTCCATCAGCTGCTTGAGGGTGTTGTTGGCCACCACATTCTCGCCGGCATCGCGCACCACCTCGGTGCTCTCGCTCACGGCCTGCCCCGCGTCGGACTGTTTCCTCTCGACCATGCGCATCCCCGCCAGGGCCCACGCTGCCCCATTGATGTCGTTGTCCTCGGTCGTCTCCTCGTTCACCACGTCCAGGAACTTACCCTTCTTGGTGCGCGTTGGCACCGGTAAATCTGGTCCGGATTGCGTCTGATTACGGTTCACCTCATTCGATTCGAACTCGTACGTCGTAGTCTCGAGCTGCGATCGTTCCAGCGATTGCGAGCTGTTCGTCTCAATGGTTTCGTTCGCACGGATGCTATCAAGGGAAACAAAATCGTCCGATGCAACCGCTGCCGGTACCGTAGTGCTCGGTACCGACTCTTCCGTGCTAGCCTCGTTATTTTCAGCGAGATCTGACAATTCTTCACCGATGGCGGATGACGCGCTGCTTCCATTCAGTGCGATTCCGCCCTCCGAGAAGTTCGATGGGGATGAGTACCTACGGACGGTGGAAAAGAAAGTCAGTAACATCAACATTTACGTGAATGGGCCTAATCAAACATGAGCGAAAAGAAAAATAACTAAATTGAAACCATTCCCACTTTTCCGATAAGGGCAATCAATTTCTGATGCACTTATGGATGAAATTTTCTTCCCATCGGAGCATAAATGGGATCGTTTGATGGTTCATTTGGCAGAAACGGTAAATTCCCTCGATCGACAATTTACGTCTATATAAATAATTATAGGGTGTGCGGTTCGATTCGTTTATAGAAAAAAAAATGGAGAGTACATCGTTAAGATCCATGCCATCTTGTAGAAATTTCAACAATGCATCAGCTTTCTTACTTTAACCTTTAACTTTACATGGTTAGAAAGCATCATTCAATATAGTTTGCTTTAACGTCTTCTGTGCTGGAGAGTCAATCTACAACTCACTCAAGATCAAACAATTTTACAAGATTGAAGCTTTCGTATTGTTGTTGGTTTTACCTTGAAGGTAGTAAAATTACAAGATAACACCAACATTTGTTCTAGATAATATAAGGTTAATGGCGTCTGTACAACAAAAAATTATATAAAAGCAAGCATTCCTCTTTTATTTTCTAGAAACACAATTAAATGAATTACCATCTTTGAAAGGCTTTATTTAATTTTTTTAAAGTTTTCTCTAAATAATCAGACCTTTCGTACTATTTTTAATCATAAAAATCTTTCCATGCCAAGAATATTGGCCAATTAGATGAATTGAATTTCATCTGACACACTTTCCACAGCATTGACGCACAACAGGAAAAACTACCATAACAAAAAAAAACCCATCGGGACCAACAGACCTTACATCCAGCACGCAATAGAAACACCGCGCAAAAACAAACCTAAAATAAATTACAACAATAAGAAAAAAAACCCACAACACCTCCGAATCGATCGAACGGATCGAAAGAAAACTAAACTTTCCCGAAAACTCTCGGCCACCGTACAGGTGGTGGGAAAGTTTGGTTTTACTATACGCCATTTTCTCCATCCTTCAGTGCCCAAACATAAATAAAGTGTGCCACTAATGGACCACCGGACACCGTGGAGTGGCGGGAGGGGCTCGCACAAGAAGGGTAGCAAAGTCGAGGTAGGCCAACGAAAAACATAAATAAATCGACATTGTACTAGCGGAGATAAGTCAGCCGACATGCGAACCAATGAGGAAAGAGAAGCCCTCCTCCCGTGTCTAACCACGAACACAAGAACAACGGAAATTAGTTCAACCACAACAAAACAAAAAAAACTCAAAAAAGAAACGTTCACACTTGCACGCGTGGCGCCGGTGTGTGGTGTGCTAAATTTTATCATAATTTCAATTCATTTTCAATCCACCCGACGCAATGCACGGCACGAAAAAAAAAGGAGAGATCAAACAGATCGCGATCGCCGGATAAAGGAGCATGCTATATCGTCGCTGGAAGGAAAACGAGATCAAAGATGAGGGGGGAACGATTGGGGAGGGTAGATGCACATACCACAACCTGAAAATGGTGCCAAAAGTGGCAGCATCGAAATAAAATTGTTGATATAAAGGAAAGAAACGAAGAAGAACACTGAGTGAACAATTTAGATCGCATCGAACAATAGGATCGAGGGAAATATCGAACGCGAGAGAAGAAGAGCGGGAATCGCGGAAGCAGCACGAAAAACCTGCCCGAACGTGTGGTGAAAATTGGTCGGAAAATCAGGGCTGATTGAGAAATTGGCCACCTGATGTATGCGCGCCGGTGGGGCACCGATAACGATTAACGGACGGGCGCGGATCGGAAAGCACTCAGCGTGGAACGAGGCGAAATGCTGGAAGCGGTGTAAATTTGATGTGTTGTACCGGTTGCACGAAGAGGTTTGCAGCATCCAGCTCACGTTCCTCCGGGGAGGAACGGGGGGGTGGGAGGGTGGTAAATATGGATGCCCAAAATCCCACCTCATTCCTCATTCTTTCTTCGCTCGGCGAACAGACGAATCAGATTGCTCGCCGATCGATTGGAGTCAATAATTTTCACACAAATCTTCATCTCGTTTTTTTTTTACTTCGGGAGTGAAATTATCTTTGTCCAGAGGCGTCGCCGGAATAATACCTCAAGCGAAGGCCACTTAGAAGGGTGTAAGGTGTGCATTTTTCCCCCTCCTCGAAATTTTCAAACACCAACATGAGGTTTTCCTTTCCACCGAGTGCGCGCAGAATCGAGGCCACGCGCATACGCAACCTGCATGGCCGCTCACATCTCGTGCGTTCGGTTTCGAGAGGAAATGAAATTAGATGATCATTGTTGTTGCTTGCCGCGGACCGCCGGCATTACCGGCCAACCATACGGCCAAGTAACGGTGGTCGATGTTTATAATCGTGCTGGCTGAACCAAGGCGCCTCCTCTGCCGGTTAAACTAGGCCGCACTGGGAAGCTCGGAACACATTGGTCAAGAAGCAATCCATCATTAAATGCCCGCCCCAAAACCGCGTCTTCTGGTGGCTTCCCTCACTCTCCCCCTGATTAAAACGAGACCTTATTGTTATCTCCGGACTGTGCGCCGCTGTTCACTTACCTACTTAAGTCGAACCGCTCGGTTTCGGCGTCTTCGTCCACGCTGACGCTTGCGGTGAGATTTGCGCCACCTGTGCTGACGTCCGGGCGCACCGTTTCGACCTCCGACTGGTCGCTTTCAGGTCGCTCGGTACCGCTATCCACGGTGGCGTCGGTGCTGACCTCGTCGGCGGTTTTGGGGTCTTCGGGAACGGTTTGTGCCGTGGAATTAACGAGTTCCGAGACGGCCGGCACTTGGCGTACTTCATTAGTTTCTCCGAGCGGCTGGCTTTCGCCACTCGAGATCGACTGTGAGGCAGCCACCGACTCGCCGGACAGCTCCGCTTCCGATGTTCTCAGTTCATACGAACCAGATGAACCACTTGCGCTGGCGCTGGAGACACTTTCCGATTCTGGTTCACCGGCTTGAACCGGGGCAACCGTTGGCGTCGGTGTGGTGATTTCGTTAGCGACAACCGATTCGGTGGGTACGGCGGTCGAATCTTCCCTGTCCTCCGAAACATCCGATTCCGATAGTTGGCTGCTCGCACCGGAAGCACTCGAGCCCTGTTCGGCGGTCGAACGGGACATCAGGCTCGCACCGTCATCCTCCGAAGCGCTAGGGCCTGAGGCCTGGGACTCTTTTGTCTCTTGCGCGGACGATGGCGGTAGTGTCGTCACCTCGTTGCCATCACTGCCATTCGACTGCTGTTCACCGGTTTCCGAAAGGGACGCCATGGTGTCCTCACTCTCGGACACACCCGAACCGGTGGAGATCCCCTCGGACGTCGCGCCGTCGATCGGGAACTGCTCGAACCGATCGTTTGGTCGTGGTGGAGTTGTCGCCACCTTGCTCGTCGGAACGACCATTGTCGTCGTCATCTCCGCTTCCTCGTTCGGCGTCGGGACGCTCGTGGTAGACTCTTCCGCCTGCCGTCGCACTATCACACGACCCTGGACGGGGGCCGTTTGGCAAAGGAACACTATGCAGGCCGCTAGGGCCGCTATCGCTAGCAGGCGCGCCATTCTGGCTGACGCTTTTTGGTCGAACGCTAGCTCTAACATTCGACTACTGGTCGGAAGGGAAGCGGTTGCTGCTTCCGAAAGCTCCGGTCCCGGTAGGGCGGTTTTCACAAAAACTCTACTCTAAAGTCTGATGCAGCAGCATTCGGGGGGATGCTGAACATTCTTTCTTCCCTCTTGAGCCTCTCCCTTCCTTCGGTTTCACTCGCCACTAACTTGTTGGAAATTCAAATCTGAAAATGAGAAGAAGAGAAAGTATTGATTAGTTCTAGAAATCGTGAGTCTCTTTATACGAAAAGCATAACTTCATCGGTTCCTCCCGGTTTGGTTCCCGGCTCGTTTCTACCAGTTTATTTCCAGCCCATTCATCTCCTTTATGAAAATACCGAGTTCAATGGTTCGATCGGTCGAACCATTTTCTCTTATGTCAATGCTTCACGCCTCCCATGACGAAAGCACCCCGCGCATAGTCGCTCATCAAGCACCGCATAACATTTATTTACATCCGTGCGAAAGTAAAACCACGGACGGTCGCGATGGTTACACCATGGGCTGCTTGCGCGAGCTTCGACGAGCAACATCTTCTTCATCTTTGGAGAAACAAACATCCCCGCTCGATCGATGTCCATTCACTCGGATCCCCCTCGACATGGTAATGGAGATGGCTTCGTCTCTTCTGCCGGTTGTAGGGAAGGACGCAAAAACGCCGCAATCAATTAACGATACACAGTGTCCACGGTGCACCAGTTCCCTTGCACCCGACTTTCACTCTCGCCATTATGGTGACCATGGGAAGGGCCTACGAGCGAGCGTTGGCAGTAATGTTTAATCTCCTGTCCCCCAAGATGGCCCCGTCCCGGAGGTGCACACCACGCACACCACGGTCGATTGATGAACCTCCGATCGCTGCGGAAAGTCAAAGCCCTTCCTGAGGCTTTGCACCGTAAAGGGTTCGGGTGACGAGCGCTGGGCTTCGCCGTAACGTAGCGCTGTTTGACTAACCGGTTACGAGATGCAACACTTGTTAAGGCGTGTCCAGGGTTTGTCGCACGTTAGGTGCCGGTGTTGCGTTAGCAGCTCCACTGTAAACCGGATGTCGGTAACATGATCACGGACATCCGAGACATGGTAACGTTCGGCAAGCAGGTGGGTTCGTCGTCAAGTTCAAGCGGGTTGTTTAAACCCTGGATGAACTTCATGCATCGCGACGCCGTCTCACAACTCAACACCGATGTCCCTGAACGGTTTCAACGTGACTGTTTCTGGACATTGGTACAATTTTGCTCCGTACTTGTAGTTCTCTTCTGTCACCGTGTTTCATTGATCAAATAAGGCGACATATTTGGAGCACGAGCAATTCCGTCGAAGAGCGAAGATGAAAATGGAGCCACTTTTCAAACAACTTTGACGCCGACAGCAGCAACCAAAGATCATGGTCCCCGTTCCGGTATCTAACGTTGGTTGCAAACAGGAAAAAGAAAACCGAAGTTGATGACATGCGATGACTCAGCCGGATTGGGCCGTACATCATACACGAAAATGTTAAAACCTTCGCCACCCCGTGGTGGAAATCTGTGCGTCGCGTGGTGCGGAAAATTAACGGCCTCCGGGACACAGCGGGAAATAGAGAGGCAAAGAGAGAGACTGGGGACAAGCGTTGACAGGAGTGCCGTGGTTTCAGCTCAACTTTGCCAGAAAATTCGCCACCATTTGCGAACACGTTTTTTTGCGCCCCCACCCCGCCCATGTCATTTGGGGGATCATTTTTATATATTTTTTCCCCACCGGATGGCGTTGATTTTGTTATTCTACCCTGTTGCCTTTCCATTTTCATTTGTTCCTCTGTTGGTTGAGTCGGTTGTGTGTTTTTTCTTTCTTTTTTGTTGGTGAAATTTTCGACACCAATTTTCATTCATTCATTTTCATTTGGGCGCGCGGGCGGCCGCATCGAAGCGTGAACGAAACTCGATTCTATTCCCCCCCCACCACCACCCGCCTCGAAAGACGTTTGGGCCGCCCAAGGTAAGCCAGACAAAAGGGTCCCCAGAAGTACGCGGGATGTAATGAGTTCCGGCGTTTTGCTTTTTTCGATCGACCAAGATCGCACCGCAATTGCAGGAACTGGATGGTTTTGGAATGTTTATGACGCGCCATAGATCAAAACACGGCGTGTACCTGTGCCCCGAACGGCTCAACTGGAAATAACCCACCCCCTTCTCACTGCCAAGAAAAAGGTAGGAACACAAAATGAAAAGCCCAACTGCAGATAATGCATTGGCCTGCTTCTGGCATCCCTTCTTGAGTCTGCGGCGATAGATGGGCATCGTTAGGTTGGTTTTTCATTTGTGGTGATCCACATCTTCATTACCTGGCCCCCGGTAGGACGGACAGGCACGGGTTCGTCAGCAAGCAATAGAATTCCCAGCAGGGTGGAAACGATACGATCGGGAAGTAAAGCTCGAGTAAAAGTGGTTCCGGCGTTCCGTAGACCCTTCCCTTGAGATGTGTAAGTTTATGACTTCAGTGGCACAAGTTGTTGTATGTCTTTGAGCCCTTTTGCCATACCTTCCCACCAAAACCAGGGACAATCAGACGGAGAGCGACAATCCACTTACAACGAGCTGGCCGCGACGAGTAGATCACATAAGCCACTCAAGACATATCTCAAACCAGTTCACCGGAAACATTGCTCTGGACGCTTGCCAAAGCAAACAACGCGTGCAGCGGATCGAGTAATTTATCACCTCGGCTGGCCGGGGTGGTCCGGTGAAACTGTGCTACATCTTTTGGAGAGCACAATTTTCTACAAACACTTTAGGTCGCACAAGTGCGCACCGGGGAAAATTAATACATTTAAGAAATAAAAACTACGCAAACGGTAAAGAAAACCAACAGCCGGTTGGAAAGGGTTCGTTTTTTGATGTGCACTATTTTTCCTCCCTCCATCTCCCACACCCAAAAGCCACCCGAACGGTATCAAAACCAATCGGTCGTCGGATGCTACCGAATTGGCACCCCGAATTGGAAACTACTTATTATAGGCCCATTTAAAAGCCAGTTTGGCTGAGGCTGCGTGTTGCGGAGCTAATGTTTTTTGCTTTTCCCATCTGTTACTGCTTGCTGGGTTTTTTTTGTCGTTTTCCCCACCATATCCACTCCACCAAAGGGCGATTACAAAATTCTCACCCAATGCGTATATTGCAAGGGCTCCGGAACGTCACGAACCGATCGCGGATGGTGATGGTAGCTCGGATCGATGGGTTGTAGTAATTCAATTTTCACCTCGCGCTGGCTGCAAATTTTCATCCGTAGTGCCCTCAATGTTGCCAACGGCGTCGAGGCTTTCCTTTCCTTGGACCGAGCGCTTTCGGGTGAGTGGTGCAATCCATTATTAATTTCCGACCATCAACGCAAGCCGCCGATCGACGACGACGGCGACGATGCGGCCTAATGGCTTCGGGGACCGTGTATGCCCACAAACAAATAGCAAACGTTCGTAGCAGTCAGTCCCACGGTCGCATGTAAGGCGTAAAATTGGGTGAGAAACAAAAGTGAAAATTCAATTTGGAAATTATTGGAGAAGCCATTTCGATAGCAAATTGGCATCACACCGCTTTGCCGCTCGGTGACGATATTGCAGTGTGTATGGAGAAGCAATAGGCGGAAAGATGAAGGGATTGTTGAGAAATGATCCTCGACTTGGAGTTTGTCAACTATATCTGAAAGTTTGGTGGTTCCGCACTCAAAACCGTTTGGAGCCAGCCATATTAATTGGTAACGACCAGCGTAAAGGTTGTCAAATCTTTCGAACCGACTATAATTTATGATTTTGAAATTTACCCGAAATTTTGATTAACATTTCGTAAAAATCTATTTCCAACAATTTCCTCATTGCTACTCTTTCTCAAGAACACCTATTTATTCATAAAACCATTTTTATTATTTTCACAAGCCCCATGTGGCATTGTTTCATATCGACTTTGTTCCACATGTCTCTTCATTTCGATAATCAAGCGGTGAGCATTTCGAATCTTTCGAAATCTACCGGTTGGATTAAATAACAGTTTTCTCTCGTCAATAATGCATGGCATGCAGATGACTTCCAACGGAAAATGGTGTCGTAAAAGTACCGCTCGGTGAGGACAATTCTCGAACTAAATTCGCTTGAAAGCCTTTTATTGCTCGTGTTGTAATAGATATCTCACAGCAAGCCAGAAGATTACAGTTGCTTCACAATGATATTCCTGCTTTAAAAGTAACATTCCTCTAATTTAAATAATCAAAAAATAAATAGCAAAAATTATTATGTTGTTTATGTATATAAATGGGGTTATGTTGGGGTATGAAAAATGTTAAAACGTAAGAAAAGTTCAAAATAAATAATGTAAGCCATCTAACTTGTACCTAAGCTGTGAATAAAAAGGATAAAATGCATCGACCTAATCGAGTTTTAGCCTATAAAATGGTGAAAAACATAAAAGTGATTAACAAAAACACATGATATCTTCATGTTAGCCACGCTCTCATTGCATATCCCTTTGGCTATTAACCGTGTCGATCGACGTAGGACAGTGTTGGCGATTAAGAGCAATCATTGCCCTGATGATTATGACGGTGCAACGCTCAAAGTTGTTTTTCTTTTTATTTTGTTTTTAAGAACTGCATTCTGGTGACACAGTTTTATGAATATCATCTTTTTACCCCCTTCTTTGTGCTGCTCCGTTTCGAAACAAAGAGAACATACAAAGTAACGGAAATAACGCCCATCGTGTAGAACTCGTAAAAAAACACACAAACATACATTTTCTTAGTGAGTCAAAGCACAGTTGGATCGTTCGCTGGAAGGTTTTCAAATTCCATCCGCCTGACCAGTCTGGTAAGGGCGGTGGATGCAAAGATTGATTCATCCATGCACGAAAAAAGAGCCCGCCGACAATGAACTGATCAGCTCTAGCAGATTGAAACGTACAAAGGAACGAAACTAACCGCTCTATAATTTACCGATCCAGAGTTTGAATGGATTTTCAATTAGGCGTCGTTTTGATTGTAATTTGAGAATGATTGATGGTTCTGCGATTTATTACCTTTTCATAGTATAACCAGTACCTGGAAGCTAAATTGGTATCTCAATTTCTGATCTACAAATAAAAAGGGGATGGCAAATTTAAAGTATGATTTGTTAGTTTCCCAGGAATCCCAAAAATCTAATACCTTTCAATTTGAAGATCAATTTCTAGCAATCGATAGATAATAGTTGACCTGTTTCCCTCGATATCTAGCGATGCACCAAACACAACCGAGGGGTTGTGTCAGTCTAAACAGTTATCCTTGAACTTTCAACAGCACGGTACGCGTCCTGAATGCCAACCAACGCCGAATGCAAACAGTATGCATGCAAATGCAACGGTCACCGACGGTATCATAACGGACGGCGTTGTCGGATCGATACGAGAGCCACAAATAAAAACAGGCACCAAAACAAAAACAGAAGGGAAAAACTAAAACCAGATGGTCCGTTTTCAATGTCACACAATGGATAACGGAGCGCATAAGGCAGTTCGAAGTACCGAAAGTGGTTCTTAAGCAGATCGTGTGGTAAAGTGTTGAAAGCTAGTCCCCAACACAGCAAACGAAATATGCAAAACTCAACCGGATAAGCAATCATCTCTCCATACACATACGACGAAGCATGGTTGATCACCTCGAAAGGTTCGTTTAACCTGAAGTCAGGTGTTACACAGCATCGTCGGTGTTCCGGTCCTTCTCTTCGATGTCGATCGATCCGGCAGATATTGGCAAGCGCAATGCCGGAGGCGTCACGATACGTCAATGAACGCACTCTCGTCGCCAAGACGTCAAAGTGGATGACATTGACATTGGCAGTTCGCAGGGGCACTACTGAAACCGTACACTAAGCGGTGGAAACGGATGAAGAAGGATACCAAACCGGTGCTAGCACGGACCAGTTTTCTGTCCGAACCGTTGGAATGTTTCGATCCGAACTGATCGCGAAGGGTTCGCGGAGCATATGGTGAATTGAAAAAAGGCAACCAAAAGCTGTCACCTGTTAGCATTCCATTCGGTGACCACCGTATGGCCGCTCCACTTATGGTTCGGTTCCAAAGGTAGGTACGAAACTCGCGTGACCAGAACGTGCCAATGGTTCCACCGTGCGAAAGGCTTCCCTATATACAACGTAGTACTCGTGCCAGTGAAAGTACCCCAATTATTAATAATGCACCGTCCGTCAGGCACCCCGGCCGATTCTGCAGATCTCCCCCTTCCGGTGCGTGGACTGTAAATTGTGGCACGTTTGTTGTACATGGGACAGAGTTCCACGTGGGTAACGCACTCGACCGAAAGAGAAAGGATTATCCCCGGCCACCGGAATCGATATCACGTCGAAACGAAAGTGCCTACGCCGCGTGTTTATGACACTGAAGTGTTGCGGTTGAATAAGCATACTGGTGTTGACTGGCCGTAACCCAAATTTGGGGAGAGACCGCTTCCACCAATCCGTGCGTGTAACTGTGGTGCCTTTTGCTTCCTGTACCATTTCCGAACAAATTCAAATTGATGCTCATCTGCCCCCGGCCAGGACGCAACATTAATGCGAGAAAACAAATAAATACACTACCATTTTTACCTTACTTATGAATCGTGCTTTTAAAAGCCGAAGGTTGTTGGTATGTCTCCGCTCGCTGTTTAGTCGATAGTTACGTCGGAGTGTTTCTTTTTTTTACAATTTTCGTCTTGCACCAGGTCGCCATGGTGCTGACCTTCAATCGCGAACGACAACACCGGTTCTGGTCGTCGCTCCGAGCTTTTGAACGCTTGAGGAAAAATAGACGGAAAATATTTGACGTAAAACGCACAAGGGAAGCAGAACGGAAGGAATGGGTTGAATATGGGAAATGACTGACGTGCAGCGTAGTTTAGAACCTACACGCCTATTCAACAATGTGTTTGATTTCATTAAACAAAACGAAATCGAGTGTATACTTTGCGAAAAAGTTGGATACATAGAGCAGCAAGAGTGAAGAAATAACGGTGATGCCAATATGAACAATTTATTCACAATGCGCCACACACCTACATCGGAGCAGCATGCAAATGTACCAACAACCGGGATTGCATGGACGACACGTGTATTTTGTTGAAAAAGAATTCTCTTTTTTTCCACTTCCACTCGACTTCCACGACCAACTGTGATACCCACGTTTTTTGTCCAGAGGCAAAAATGCATCAATGACTACAGCAAAGTAAACAGTTCTCGACCGTGGAACGTGACTATTGAAATGATTGGGCAAACACAGGCTCACGGTTGCCCAGACAACTTGGAGAACTGGTTACAGGCCACCAGATAGACTGGGTTGTGAATGCTAATAATCTATTAAAATGTATTCATTCGTGTTTTGAGAGGCGATGAGTGGGAGATTTAGTAAAGACTTTGCAAGAAGACAACTAATGGTTTGTGAATATCTGAACATAAAAGGCATAATTTAGGCATGAGCTTTAATCACATCTGAAATAGAAACTAATAGGTATCGATATCCTTTTAACAACAACGATGCGGGGGTATGATTATACTACATTTTGAGGTCTCTTGTCTATCTTTGGCCTATTCTATAACGAAGACTGTAGATGAACATAATGATCCACCTCTACTTATATGTAGCTGGTTCTCATTAGTTAAGATCGTTGCCAGACCTACTGCGTTCCAATGGCCTAAGAATTATGCGTTTCTTAGAAAGAACCTTCAATCAGCTGGCAAGTAATTCCAAGCCAATCTCGTTGATCAGGCCACACTTTGAGACCGTAATTAACAGCATCGGCATCGGTTAAGTCAGCCGATGGAGTTAAAAGCGCCTGGTGCGGCACGGCATCACACCGCGCATCCATCAAGAGCTCCACGCGCATCGTAATTGCACGCACAATTACGACTGTTGACCCTGATTAGTCGCTTAGCTGCGATCAAACAGAAACGGCCGGCTTTAGATGCGGGAACCCGCGCGGCCATGGAGGTCCAACGAGTCAACGCACTTTGTTTGCGCCCCACCTGCATCGACTGCAGCTGACCTAGAATGCAGACGTATCCAGCCTGACCTTCGCTGGCAAACCGCTGGCGCAAAACGCAGAACCCCCAATGCAATGCACCCGCACGCTTCACGTGATGTTCTCCATCAGCTGACTTTTTACGCCACCCCACACGCATCTTATCTCCATCGACGCAAGAAGACGCAGACTTATGTTTCGCGGGGACTCATCAGCGGCAATTGTTTGCCGACTCCGATGGCCATCGTGGTCGTCGTCGGAAAAATTGCGAGAACTCTCTCAGGGTGCACATCACTGACATCCATCGTCCAATTGTTTGGTGAGCTTATGGGGTGTTGTTTCTTTTAGGCTTCATGTTTCTGTATTATTTTCCATTTCGGAGTTTAATTGGAAATGATTTGAGTAATGCGCAAATGTTCATCTGCCGGATTCAAACCCGAAAGGGGCCGGGGCATAAATGTATGCGCATGGAAACAGACACCGCTCCGTGCGTCTCACCCTCACTGTTCCGTTTCGCATTACAACCAGCTTGGGTGCACTGTGTTTAAAGAGGTTATAGCACCGTGAAGCCTAGCTGAGGAGAGATTGCCGGTGGCATAAATTGGTGTGCTAGCGACCAAGATTATGCACCACCGGCTCCGAAGCTCCGAACTGTCATTCAGTCCTCAAAGCAAACCATTTGTGGGATTTGCCATCGCACCGTGCCGGCGGCTGGTGTCTCTCACTTTGTGAAGCAAAAAAGCAAACAACACTGCATCCCATCCGGTCCCATTCAGTGGCGCAACCGGCACACGGTGGATCTTCCACCGGCTTCTTGCTGCGTTTGGCTTGAAGCGAGTTTGGAGGTCTGTGGGTCGATTTTTCAAATCGCTTAATTTCGAGGTCAGCGCACAAACGGAGCAAGGAATATCATCATTCGGTGGTGCCGCACACACACACCGTACCGTCGAGGCGCGAAGGTGAAAAACCACCGGCGAAGAAAGCGGCGTGTAGTGTGGCGCCCGGTGCTTATTCGGATGTTTCAAAACTTTGAGTTCCGCAACTGTTCCGGCTCACCCTGGGAGAAAGGGTAGCAAAATTTCACCCGGGAGAAAAAGAAACAAACATTCACACGAGCACATACAGTAGGACGGATACGGAAGAGCTGCGGCTAAACGAACCGTGCATCAAGCGGACGTTGACAATCGGAAGTTGCAGTCCTTACCAAGGTGTCACTAGCCGTCCGTTAGCTTTTGGACAACAATACCCAGCAACGCACGCTGTTATCATATCGTCGTTCCATCAAACGTATTCATCGATCGATTAACCGATCGGCTACAGGTCGATAGTCAAATACGGCGTATAATAGTGTAGAGAACCTTCGCCGACTGTAACTGATCGATTTGCCCAAGCGGGCGGTAAACAAATAATTGTCATATGACAAAAATAGAGTACTACACAGTTGCTGACGGTTGAGTGAGCTTGTGTGGTACGCAAACGGAACAATCGATGACATTGACGATGAGTCAAAGTAACTGCCAGACGAACTCCGATCGGGTATGCGCACTCGTCTGACACTTCGAAGCGCCCCATTATGAACTTCCCTTTTGAAGATCAATCATGGCGCAGTGTAATGAATCACCACAATGGCACGTAACAGCTGTCATTGCGCGACAAATGGTTGGCAGTTGTTCGAAGTGTTTAGCGTTTTTTCTCGCGCATTTCTAGCTCCACTTCCGTTCCACCATTTGCCGGGCCCTTCCCATTGGTCAGTTGTGGACAAATTCGCACACAGCGACCAACACTGGTATGCCTGTGCAAAATGAGGAGCATATCGATAGCGTATCGTTTAATAACCCGACCAGTTGGGATATGGACTCAAATTGGATGGTTCCATCACCATTACCGGGTGTATTAGGTGTTATTTTTGTTCATGTTTCTGTTTCCCCCGGCAATAGTAATCATATTCTCACCGAACCACGGTTAACCCGAACAGTTAGTTGGCGGCCATAAAACCCCAAACCGTAACCGACCAGCAGATGTCGTAGAACCTTCTGCCTCTGGTATTCCAGCAAGCGAGGAAGCGTCGTCGTCAAGTTACGCGTCGCCAAGCGTCAAATGAGTCCACGCCATTGCTGACTGGGCGATTTGAATCATGGTTTCGATTAATGTGAAGCGCTGCTTAAGCGCGTCACCAACCCAGCTCACGCGCACGTAATTGCCTTGATATTTATTGCGACCCAAGCCTCAGTCCCGCCGTTTACCTCATCAAATCGTGCGAATCGATCCCAGCCGCTTGGGGACCGCCTCGGATCGGACTGTGCTTCGTTGGCTGGTTTGATTCCGTTTGGGCTCACTTGCAGTTGGTCGGCTTACCTGCAACGAAAAACGTGTAAAATGTCAATTAGCTAAAGTTGTGTACAGGTTTTCAGTTTTTTTATTTAAAAATTTATCATCAATACAACATTCGCCAAACCGTGTCATCCACATTAATCCTAGCTGTCGATCCTAAACCTCAGACAACACGTTCCGCTACTCATTGCGATTGCCTGAGGTTGTCCAATTAACTTCAGCGACTTTCAGCGGCCACTATTAACACAACTTATTTATTAGCCAGAATTTATTGGTAAACACCAATCAACGGATGAAGCGGAAAGGCCTATGCTGGGAAGAACCGGAAAACTTTAATCAACCGGTTACGTCCGCTAGACTGGCGCGGCGGACAGGGCAGATCGTCGCTGTTCAATAAATCTGCAAGTATCTTACGATCAAAACCGGTTCCGCTTTTGGATTTCCAACTTTGTGTAAATGTTACTGCCGATGAATGGCTGCCCCGGTGTCGCTGGCGTTTTTCCCAAGAAATCGCACAAACGTTCAGCTAATGTGACACGTGACAAAATCGATATTTTTATACGAGAAAGAACATAATGGCACCCTCGTCGGGACCTTCATACCGGTCCAATCCGGACCTACCAGGGCACCGGGACCCACTTTCGACTGCATGGGAAATATTCAACGCTCAAATTACGTTCGCAAATAACGAATCGAAACGACCTTGACGGAACCGGATAACCCCGTCGGTCTTCAATGGGCAATCTACTGGGCGGAGTGGTCAAAATTGTCCCATCCAATGGACAAACCGGAAATTGAAGACTCTACACCCAGTTGACTTTGGGGGACACTCTAAAAATAACAAACCATTGCCTCCAGAAGAGCTCTCCATAAGTGCTCCCCAGAAGAGAGATGGTGAAGTTGGTCATGTTAAACAAATCGAGTATCGTAACGGACAATTCTGACGGTGGCCATCGTCGCCGCGACCATCGTAAGAAGTGCCTGTTTGATTAGACAAAATTAGGTAACGAGCGCACTCGAGCACGCACGATGATTGGATAGGCACCTTAAGTGGAGAAGATCTACCGAACTTCCGCGAGGAGTAACACCGCGATGGATAAGCTCGTTTGTACTTGCGCACCCATTTGGATGCGAGTTTGTTTATGTGTCTCCCAAGATCCACGCGTTGGCTCTTCCCTTCTTTCTTGCCTATTCAAATGGATCCACACGATCAGTAGATCTTCCTGGTGCATTATTTCATTGCTGTCGACTTGTTATGAAGCACCGCGGGCGGCGCTGGAAGCAGCTTACTTACTTTCAAAATCAAATCATTCATCTCCCTGTCTAAAAGGGTTCGGTCTTCCCTCGTCGAATTCCCTCCATGAATGGTAATTGTGAGGTTTACCTTTGACTTAAAAAAAGACGATTAGGTAAGACCATCAAAGTGCATCCATCTTACCGAACGACACAGAAATAATAAAAAAAAAACACATTACATTAAAGCAAAAGGGAAAAAAGGTGTAAGTGCAGAAGAGATTGTCAGCGAACCGAAGAAAATAAAAAAATATAAGCTCGAGGGCTCTAACACGGTGGCTTCCATACAGCGTGGGACTTGAGGAAAATCGTCACTCCCAAAACCCTAACCTATTTTGTCTCGGAGAAACCCCCTCCGCGGATGTTCATCTCGATTTCTCATCGCCCACGATCCATTGGCTGAGATGTGAGGCGATGTTTCTCACGCGATATCATTTTTGGGCGATATTACTTTTCGAGAGGGATGTAGCGTACTTTTTTATGTCCACCTGGTGGTGGTGTACACAGCATCCCCAACTGTACGAGGGGAGGAAAGTGTTTGACCAAATTCGCAACAACAGCGTGTCCTCACACTTCAATTCACGGCGATCGACAATCAGCTGTTCTTATGCTGTTGAGTACTTAATATTTGAAGAAACGGTTTGAATTTCTAATGTATGACTTAGATTAACTGTAATTCCTTCACGGGTCCGTTCGAAACACTCACACACACTCACACACTGAACGAAAAAGCTCTATTAATTAACCCATATTTTTCATCCGTTTCACTCGATCGGGACTTGAGCAGACCAATATACACCGCATAATTAACGCGCCAGACACCAGAACTCCGTCCGTACCGACGCCAAACCAAAAACGGACCGCTTATGCTCCCGTTCCCAACGGGCCAACGGTGCAGACTGGAAGACTTTCACTCACTGCAACTGTGTGCACTGTGTGCAACGCCGTTAATCCGTCCGGCACGTGCGCTCCCGCTGGTGTGTGGATGCCGATTTCAATTGAACAACTTTTCTAAACACGCCGCGGGTGCCTGCATTGCCTCACTCGAGCGTGTTACGCTATTCTGGTTCTCGCGTTTTTCCAATACCTCCCCGCGAAGGGACGGGGTGAGGCACTAGACGTACTGCACGGCGTGCTTGGTTTGTTGCAGAGTGCTGCACACGACTGTCGTTCTGCTGTGCAACCTGTGCCCAGCAATGCTCGACCACTGTGCGGGGCCTTCCACCATCTCCAGTGGACTCGAGTGGATTAGGTTTTCCTTTCCGCGTAAATCATGGCCGACACGCGCACCCCGTCCACCAAGATGTGGTTTTAACGATCACCGCAGGAAGGTGGAGCCCGCTAGATGTATCGATTTGATCAAAGATTGAAGGGAAATGCTATAGCTCACACACTCGGGTGTTCGGGACGGTTGTGTTACACCGGGCGTGAAAAATAAACAGGAAACCACCAGCACCACCACCACCGGGAGATCACACACTAGAAAACCACCAAAGCCACTGCCGGAGCCTAGTGGTGGGTGCGATCGTTTATTTGAACGTGTGCCGTTCTCTCGCACCGTATTTCATGATTCCGCGGTTCGATGAACCGCGCCACACGACGCCATCGTGGCTCGGGTGGGCGTTCGGGGGATGTTTGGGGGTGGTGCTTTTTCCCGGACAGCCTTATTTTTTTAGTTTACTTCTTCGGGCCGGTGAATGGCGGAAGAATTTTCTAACGGGCAGTGCGGCCACATTTGCCCATTAGACATGGCTCTGGCTCGGTTTCGGAGCGCTGGCCTAACGATGTAGCCTAATGAAGCAGGTCGCCATTTGCGGCGGCAAGCAGTTTTGACAGGGTAATGATAATTTTGCTTGGCACATGAATGTCCGATCGTAACGTACCCGAAAAGTTTCCTTTATTTGGAAGAGAAAAACGCCCTAACGGTTACGCGGCGAAGTGTTATACAGCCGTTTTTCAGCCTTTCCACGAAAACACTCCGGGAAACTTTGTAAGCCTAATGGTTTGTCACCAAACGGGGGCACCGAAAACACCCGCTATCCTGTACTTGCTTTCTGTTGCACACAAATCAAACAAGGGATATCTTATGCAGCGCTTGGAAAGTCGCTCGCGTGCCAGTGTCACGCAGGTTACATAAATCCTTCCCAAAGTGGGCCTCTATCGTACAACCTCGACACAACCTCAACAACGCACGTACGACTTGGACTTTATCACACGCATAGCAAGCATCCCCACGCTGCAATCAGGGACAAGTCACCCCCGAAAATTACACCTACCATTGCGTAGGCCGCCTATCGGAGCACAACACTCGGAGCGGTTATCAGGGTGAAAAAGTTACGGCGGATAACACATATTTCATGGTCACTATCACCGCTTAGCTTTTTCGTGCAGGCTAAGAATCATTGGCGACTCCCTCAAAAATGCTATCCGCGAGCGACTAACATTGACCGACTACACTTGGTCACGCATAATGTTTCACTGCGGACGAGATATCGGAGGCACCTCTGGTACACAGCACTTCTCAAACCTGCAACGTCCTTCTATTTCTAATCAATCGTCCACCGAGCCACATTTTACACAGACCGACAGAATGTCAACAAGCACTGGCGCACTGCAACATGCTGTGTGTTCAGCTTGGTTCCTCGCCCACCGAGCCACTGACTCGAGACTCGAGCTCTGTGTCATACCGCCTCCGCCGCGGGATCCCTCGGATCCGTAATCTTCCACCGGCCCTTCGGAAGGCGCATGAGTAAGACTGTCTACTCGCTTATCATCAGCAGTTGTGCATTTACTAGATGCGAGTACTGATACCGATTCCCCACTGCCCAATCGGACCCGCTACCCATAGCACCGGCGTCCCTGATACGGAGATCGTGGTGGGCCTCCGTTATCAGTGAGATAATTTCTCAAGTGCACCAACCTCTCCACTCCATCGCACCGGCACAGCTGGATGGTTGGTGACGCAAGTGTACGCGCTGGGTTTGCTTTTGGGCCACGCAGGCATCGAACGCAAATGAAATCACGGATGGCAAGTGGTCCTTCCCGGGAGGGGTGAAGGATTGGAAATTCCCATATCTAGTATCGCACGGGTCAGAGGGTCAGGAACGACCGGATAGAGGATAACAATCAAAATACTGATCAGTGGAAGTAAGACTTCTGAAATCGGTCAACCGGTCGCGTCCTCTTGACCCAAAGAGTTATGATTATCGTGACAGAATCGGTACGCATTTGACACCTTAACCTGTTTCGTGTCCCATGGAAGAGTTCAACCAGAGAACAAGGGTCTCACGCACCGGCGAAAAACGGCGCTTCAACAGCGAAAATATGCAATTGTATGCCAATGTTTACACCCGCGAGACCAGCAGATGGGAACTCGGTCCGTAACTCCCACCAGTTTTCGTTGAATCCATCTGTCAAAAAATGATTAATTCATTGGAAGGTTTTATCTCGCCCGTTGTTTTTTTTTTTGTGAAGCCCATTACAAACTCAACGGCTCTCGGTCAGTGGGGCGCCAAGTCAACACACCTACAAGTGTTCAAGTGTTTGCTAACCTGCCCGGTGTGCTTTTGGTCAGGGAACAGAAGATCCACGACACGGCTGAGAAATGTACGCTAGGAACTATCCTGTTTTATTCAAGGGGTGTGACGTTCGTGACGTCGTGATCATGTTAAATTAATCTTCTACGCCATGATTTCAAATGGAATACAAGTGACATCAATAAAATATCTTGCTTGGCCAGCATAGTGAGAAAAGAGAACACCATAAAATCATGTCTACAATATATTTTTTAATTCAATTTATAAGAATTCTGCATAGACGCTTCATGGTCATGAGCACATCCGGAAGCTGTAAAATTCATTAATTGCGCCATAAATCTTGGCACTCTCCAGCTCCCATTCGACCGTACGATGGGGGGAACTGGTGTTAAACGCACTCTACGGGAACAACATTTTATTGTTAGAATAGCATAAACCCTGCGGTGCCGTTTCTACGGTGTACGATCATGTGTCCCACCAAGTGCGCATTCCCAGCGGCAGCTTGTGAAACGTTTTAGAAGTTCGCTGCGCTTGTTCCGAGCCGTCGGGTGGGAAGAATTCTGACGCCAAGCCACAGAGGTTAGGCTTTGTTTGTTTTGTTTTCGGCTTAAGCGAATAGAATTTCCTAACTACCGAGAACGGCGTGCAGGAAAGGAAGGTGCTGGGATTGCTGAGGCCGCCAGCAAACGTACGATGCGATGGTATATAAACAGCAACACCCTCAGTCCTAAGGTAGTCATTTTAAGAATTCCTTCTCGTAAATTGCATAGGCGATGGGAAAACGGAGCCCCCAGTTCAAGGGTAGGCACAGCAGATGTGGTTGGTTTCGTTGGTAGGCGTTGGCGACATGATTTACCACTCGGTACCGCGCCGATGTATCGATGGCATTATGATACCAGCGTGAGTACATGACGTGTCCTAGTCTAACAAACGGCAATCGATTATGAAACCAGCGGTGGGCCACGGTTCATACACACGCAAAACCTGCTCCAACCAACGATCCTCGAGCGACAGGAAAACTGTGCCCAGGAATTTCCACCATCTCGGGAAGCAGCCCGAGCCCATTGGGGGGAGGGAGCGATTGTTACGGTTCAGCTGCAAGCTGCAGCTCATCGGACCGGTGAACTGATTGGCGAGTAAACGGTGACCTAATTTCGGCTTCTTACCTCTGTCGCGCTGTGGACAACCTTTTTTTTTTTTTTGCACCAGCCCGTGCAGCGTTGGTACGAAAAGTAGATCAGCTTTTTCCGCTTCCCGGAGGAAATCCTACTGATTCGCGGTAAGGTTGCAAAACCGGTTTTAGAAAGACAACGGGAAACGCGCTCAATAGAGCTTTCCTAGAGCGATGGTTGCAAAGATGTATAAACATTCTTTGACTTGAGACTAAACAGTTGAAGTAAAATAGTGATCGAATTAATTGGAAGTCTTGAATTTAGATTTAACCCTTTTTTACCCTTTTATTACCTTTACTTCAGTGGGCCGAAAACGAGGTTTTCAGATGTACTTTAATCAAGTTCATCATTATAAAAATGCAGTTGCAGTTATCAACCAAAGCTCATCTTTCTTTCTGCTAACCAGCTGACAATTCAACCAGCAGAGAAAGAAATCAAAAATCTATTCTCCACGATTAAGATTAATTCGAGCATTAATCTTAATTTTCTTCGTCTGTTCCACGGAGCCAAAACAGTTACTCTCCGTTTCTGCTCCGTGGGTAATCATTGGCGGCCCTATCGGTGCGCGGACCTCACGGCATACCGTTTTCGTGCTACCCTCCGTGGTGGCTGCCTCTTCTAGTCACAAGCTCCACACGCAAAAACACAAACGTTATTTGCAACCCAGAAACAAAACCCGACACTGCGGCTTAGAAGACGAGCACAATTAAAAGAAAACGCCATCGGAAAATGGCAACGAATGGTGCCCGGCGGTTAAATGGCAGTGCTTCCGCCGTACGCTTCGCTTTCCTTTTATTGCCCGGATAAACGAAGGAGCTAGTTAGGTTCGTCCGTCGGTGGCCGTAAGGCTGCACACGCAACTAAAGTGTCAGAAATTAATGGCCCACCGTGGGCACCAGGCTTTTAACGGGTGCTTAAAACACGGACGACATCGTGCCAGGGGTCGCCCTCGGGGTGCTCGTTTCGGGAGGATCCACCTTTTCCGGGTTTCAAGTGTGCCCGCTTTTCCCAAACCGCTCGAATATGTGTATTAATGGGTCACCGAAGCAGCGCATCGCAAATTCCTTCGCCGTACACGGCATGCGTGCAGTATGACGCCACTGCCTCGTTTCCCGGACGGTCCTTTTCACACGGCCAACGGGCATCGAAATTGGGAGTTTCCCGTTTTTCGGCCCACAATGTGGCGCCCGGCGGGTTGTTCGAACGCTCAGCCCGGCGGGTGGGAAGCTGGCAAGAAGCTCGCGGCGACGGCTGCTAAAATGGGTATGCGTAATTATTATCATTTCCTCACAAGTTTTCCCTCGTTGATCGCCTATTCGTTCGTTTAACATTGCGCTCCGTGCGTCATCGTGAGGCACTCAGCGAATGGCGAGGGCAGCGGTGCGATTGAATACATTTGCGCTTCTTATGCTCCTGCTATGCAGATGGCTTTTAAATGGTGGTACGCTGAAATTATGCAAAAGTAATTTCCTCGCCAACCAGCAAACAAACACACCGTTGGTTTCCATTCCATTATGGTAATGCCAAAGGCGAACCAATGTAGCGTATAGAAAAAATACTAACCCAAGTAGAAAGTGCAATTATAATGAAGAGCTTAATCAGATGACTTTTTCAAACAGTCTAGAAAAACTGCTATATTATACTACTTCTTTCAGTTTTCCCCGTTGTGATTTGTTAGCCGGTGGCTGCTAGTAAAACAAACTTAAAACAACGAACTAATTATGAATGCCATCATTGGTCAGAAAATGATGCCATTCGAAATAAAAAATCATCGAAACAAGGGAAGAAAACAAAAACATCACAAAATGCATTGAATGATGCAACTGGTTCGACTGGAATTCATGCACACCGGAAAACATACGACACCATGCTGCACCATCGTGTTGCCGAAACATAAAGCCACGCTTACATGTCTAACACATCGCGCACAATGTGGTTCGTTGCATGCTTTTCACATTTTAGTTTCATTCGACACAACACCGCAGTCATCGTTCACAAATGCACTTAACACTATCCTCTTCCCCGAAAATTAGAAGTTAGTCATTAAAAAACCGCCAAACCACCGACACCTTCCCATTCGCGATCGTCATCTAGCGAACGATCTACAGCTACCTCTCCCAGCGATGCCATATGGTGAACCGGAGAAAACGGTACGGCGAGGAAAGCTGACAGCCAAACAACCTACCAAATGGTGGCACGAATACTGACCCATCAGATGGTCGGCTGAATGTACGATGGTTTTCTTTTATTATGTGCGACAAAACGATTTAAAAGTGGATAGAAGTGTGGCTAGGTTGTAAATGGGAACCTCGAGACATGAAAATGAAAGTATATGTTTGGCGAATGTGGCAAGCTTCCTACATTTATAATAACTGTTCATTCGCCACTTCCGTACCATCGAATGCACAGTGATTGATGGTTTTTTTTTAAATGAATCGAGATAAATTAACGTTCCACAGTGAATGAACACCCAAAAGATTCCCTCAAAATTATCCCATTTTAAACTCCAAAAGTTGAACTCTGTTGTTACTTATTTGCCAGCTATTGAAGAGCTTCAGGGTTCGTGGTTCAATTGGGTTATATTCAAACACCTATCATCCCTATACATTCCCTATTTCATCATTCTCATACCAATGTATCGCAAGTGTTGCACATGCTTTGCCCACCGTTGGGTAGCACGGAATGTCTGGTTCTCATCCAAATTTAGCAGTCGCACAGTTTGGCGTGGGCCGTTCGGCATCAGCTTGACAGCAGTTTGCCGTTGAGAAACAAAACCAGACCACCGGTAAACATGTTCCCTTCTGTTGCCTTACCACCGAAAGTCAATTGTCAGACCGCACCTTGCACGCTCAATCTACCCTCCAGGAAACGGCGCTTCGTCTAACGATCTACAGCAGCTTAGCAGCGGTTCTGCAGACGCACGGAACGCCAAGGCTTGCACGTTGGTGTAATTGTCGGTAGTTGACATATCTCCAGGCGCATATCGGGGCGTACGGTTTAATTTGTTTTTTTTTTCTACCCAATTCTTCTTCTGCATCTTGTTATACAGCCTCCCACCACAGCCTTTGGTTAATCCCATGCCTGAGGGGGTCGCTTTGATCGTAACGAAACCGATTTGCTTGCCCAATTCGTACCAAACCGAGCACGACGGGCGTACGTACGTACGCCCCGGACTGTGGAAACCGTGTGCAGCAAATGGTGCAAGTCTCGCCCTGCTGGGTAGAGTGGACCGCTTTTCATACTTCCTTGCCCTTCCGTCCGTTTAGCTATGCTCTCGATTTCTTTACTCGCCCACTACCTCGCGGCCAGTTGGGTTTTGTCGTTGCTTGCAGGTTAAACGGGCCCAGCGCACGTTGGGGGCCCATTTCGTGCTTGTCCGAACCGGAGGCGCCGGCTCCAGCCGTGCTGTGCTATTTTCCAATCAGGTGGCCGTGTAAATGGAGTTTTGGTCGAAAGTGTCTATCGAGCAAACGAGCGCACCAGCGTCTCCCGATGAGCGTTTTGCTTACACAGATGAACGGTATATTTTTTCGTTTTCAATCCACTTCGCCTAAGCGTCCCACATTGGGTGGATCGATGCTCCTTTTGCTTAAAGGCGGGTAAAAAACAAAAGTGCGACTAACTCACCCACGCGGCTAATGAAAGTTTGAACTACAAAATAGCTCACCTACCCTCCGGCCCGATTAAAGCGACATACTGTGCATGTTTGCATCGAGCTACAATCGAAAACTGGTGCAATCGATCCACAGCGATAGAAACGACCTACTCCTTCCGGTGCACACACCAGGACCTTCCCCCCGGGGCGGCGAATAATATACAGGGCATTTCCACGCGCTCAACAAAAAACACATTGAGCAAAGGACGACACGAAGGACATCGTAGGCTCACATTCAGGCCACATTCAGGGGGAGGTCGTTTGGCCTTATTTATCCGGTTTCACCATAACTCAACACGTTCACGTTCGTTCCCGCAACGGTCTAGATTTTCCACCAGACAAAAGGGGGCGTCCGTTCACAGAGAAGAGAACACAGAGGTCACCGGATTCTTCTCCTTCTCCAGGGACCGGAGTGTTTCGATGACGCCCCCCCCCCAAAAGAAAGGGAAAAAACCGAGCTATAATTCGCATGCAGCACGCGATAAACGTGATGACATGACGCCCACTACCGCCCGCCAAGACGAAGTGCCGCCGGGAAACCCCGGCTTGAAGGTTGATTATTTCATCATTTCGCCGAAATGAGCCTTACTGCTTGCGGCCGATCAGCTGCACCGTCATGGCGAGGGTACTCGGCCCGTTCAACGTTGAAAGCAAGGGAAAAACGCCCCCCCGATCGCCCGACGGGCAGGCTGAAAAACTAAAGCCTTTCCGAATTGAACGAAACAAAAACGCGTACCTTTTAGTTTCTATACAAATCGCACGTTGGCTCGCTTGGGAGGAGTATATTACACATCGTGCAAAAAGAAGGAGGGAAGCACCGCTCGAACTTAACTTTATGCACGTCGAGAACTAGTTACCCCCATATTTTTCGAGGAGGGTAAAGTGCGCATAGCCATAGTTTGTTTTTTGTTATGTTCATATTTCGGTTAACCCGTCCAAGGTCGAGAAGACGACGAGTGTTTCCTAATGTCCGAAAGGTTCAGGTGAGTAACGGTACGCCTTCGCTATCGACCGAACGGTGGTGCTCGCCGGTGGAACACCTAGAGTGCCCTTCGATTGTTATTTATGTTTTTCAACATTCACCCCTTCTAAGGAACACCTTCGGAGAAGCGGTGGCTACTCACGAATGCGTTCGGATACGGCACGGTTCAAAAACCAATGCTGTGTTTTAGTATTATGTTTCACCTCTCAGACAAACTAAATCAGTCATTGGATGAGAATTAAAACTGTAGCGAAAAAAAGAATGGAATTTATTTTTCGGCGTTAAAAGAGCCTCCACCAGATAAGTTGTAAGGGCGTGTGGAGTGAAGTTCGATTTCCTTGTTTAGAGCGGAGCGTGTGCACCACTTCCTGTGGACTTTGTCCACAGTGATTAGAGCACATTCCGTTCTAGATGTAGCAAATCACTGAAAAATGCTATCGAATAATTCGGGCCGTGAAAAAATCCAACCCGAGGAAGGTATTGTCGGTCAGAAGACGCGCTTCCAAATGGTAAATAGTCAAAAACACACGGTCCGCTAGATATAGACAAAGTATTTCGTGTTAGAATTTACGGAGCCGTTTATCTGACAGTTATCGAAAAGTAGGCCAGATTGTTTTGGGTTGCTTTCGGGGAGGACCACAGCGACGTGGAGCAACGAGGCAAGCAATATGCACGCGACTCCTAACCGACTAATCAGGTGAATTCCACGAGCAATCGGAACGTGCGTTCTCGCCACAGAACCACGCGCACTGATAATGCGCTCGGGAGGCGTATCCTGTCCAGAAAACACGTACGCACGGCGTACCTGCAGGGTATCTGGTAGGGCAAAGAATGTCAGCAAGTGTTTTTGTGGAGTGGAACATACCACCAGAGAGTTCTGGTTTTTACCTCAATTCTTAAGCTCTTCCTTGGGTATGTGGATGTAAAACAGCTTGATCAAACTGGATCTAAACTCAGAATTGGACACGCGGCAAACAATGCTCGGTCAGCTGACTTCTCAGCGCACAAGTCTCCAAACGTCCACAGGAAGGCCAAATGTAAATCAAATGCACGCCAACGATCCCCAGGAAGATCACTTCCTTCTCGACACCGCTTGCGCAATCGTGGAGTAAATTTGTGCGAAATATTTATTCCTTTCCGCATCTGCTGCGCCGCACGGGAGCCATGCCAGCCCGGTAACGACACTAAACTAGCCGAGTGTAGGACGCTCGGACAGCTCTCCCGGAGACGGAGAGGCCAACTCCGAGGCCGACGGAACCGTGTTTCCCTCCGGAGGCGACAATGATCGCTCTAAATTGGATAGAATTATAGTCAATTCTAATGCACGGCCCGGGCCGGGAAGCTGCCTGGTGTCGGTATAAAAAGCGGCCCGCAGCCGGCCGGCCGCGGTTACTTGCGTCAAAATGTCCGTCCACGCCGGACGGATGCGCGTCTCGATCGCCGTGGTGTTGCTGGTCGGGCTGTGCCTCGGACCGACTCCCACCGTGGCCCACCAGTGTTTCTGCGGTGTCCGCCGGGCGCAGAACGAAACCATCTATCCGGATCACCCGATCGAGCCGGGCGAGTGGCCCTGGCACACGCTGATCTACCACTGGCCCGGACCGAAGCTGTATCCGCCGGCGCGCATCTGCGAGGGTGCCCTCATCGACGAACGGTTCGTGCTGGCGGCGGCCCACTGCCTGATGGTCGGTGGCGCCGGGCGCAAAGGTGAGCTGCTGCCGGCCGACCAGCTCGTGGTGCACGTGGGAGTCGTGGCGGTGCAGCAGGATCACGACCAGTCCCGCCGGTTCCGGGTGCGCAACGTGACCGTCGAAGACGAGTCGGATCTGGCACTGATCGAGCTGGTGGTGGTACAGGAACCGCCCAGGGTACTTCCGCTCGGCATGCCGCTGCTCGACAGTGAGGAGGGCAGCGGCGAGGAGCAGCCTGGAGGCTGGAAGCCGACGCCCGTCTGCCTGGTCGACGCCCTCGACCTAACTACCCTCTACGGTACCGAGATGTACATCCTCAACCAGAGCCAGCGGACCCGGCTGGGCGGCTACGAACCGGTACGCCTCGTGCTGGACGAGTTCCTCCTCTGCACCGGCTCCACGCTTGCCATGAAGTCACGCTCCATCAACGGCACCACCGTTTCCTTCACGATCAAAGGTAGGCATCGAAGACTATCGCCAACGCGAACCGAAGGGATTTTCTAAACGCGTTTCCGCTTCACCCCCTAGATCTCAACCTACCCAGCCACGACCGGGGTACGGGACTCTACTTCAAGCACCAGGGCACCTGGAGCCTGCTCGGGTTCACCGTGGCCCGCGCCACCCGCCAGTGGACACCCGGCTCCGTCTGCCTGCCGAACGACATCATTTCCTTCGATTGTCTCTACCCGGCGCTCGACTGGGTGATGGAAAACTTCGCCGACACGAACAGCTGAAAAGGTCCGGAGACCACTTTCTTCTGTATTGTGTGCCTGTGTGTGTGTTTGTGTGTATGTGATTTTGTGTGAGTGTATAGTTTCGTTGTAAAACCCTCTGTAAACTTCCCTTCCTCAACCGAAAACACAATAAATTGTGCGATTATGTGACTCGGTATATTTACAAAAGCGACGTTTCACACGGGGAATTCGCGGGGGTAGTGGCGGTGGTAGTGTTTGGTGCCGGTTTTTAGTTCTCCCGGGTGAAACTTCCGACATTCGCGAGACGCGGTGATCGACGGAATTTCCGGTGGGTGTGGACTTTCTTTGCCTTCGTCTTGTGTATTTCTTTCGTGCCTCTTTTGTGCACGAAAATCCGGACCCATTTTTCGCGCATTTTCGCCTTCGTACGCACCGGACCGCATCACAAAAGAACGCACGGGTGGTACGCGGTAGGGAGCACTTTAAGGGATGGTCAGCGGCCGAAAACGGAAATGCAAATTTCTCTTTCAATTATTCGACCGTTCCTTCTTTTTCCGCCCGTTTCGAGGCGTTTTCCCTTCTGTGCGCGTAATGTGCATTTTGCGGCAGGTGCCATTTGCCTACCGACCATTTTTTTGGCCAGTGCCGGCTGGGTGGTTGCGAAAATGAATCGATCCACCGACGAGCCGTCCCCGAATGGATTGAACCAGTTTCATTCACTTTAATGGACCTTGATTTGCATTACGGCATGGGCGCAGAAATATGAATGTTTTTCGGTCCAAGGGAAAAGTTCTCACACATTTTTTCGAAAGAATTGTTAAATTGTTTTGCAGCAACAAAATGATGAAATGATTAGACAACTGACAAAAGTAAACAAAACAATAAAAATTTTCTCATATAAAATATAAAATGTTGCACATTACATCAAACAAAAAGTACAAGAATGTTTAATCTAGAAACGAAAAAAAAAACATAAAAAAAACACAATCTGTTCAAAGTAACTGAACCGGAAAGGACAAATAAAACGCCCCCAACTCTCGATTAGTTCATGTTTTTGTTGACGTATTTACTCGAACCGTGACGTCTTCTTTCGTGGCTTCAACGCTGATGGAAACAGATAAACATGTGTATCCGGAAGTGGCCAAACTTCTGACGCTACCTGAGAATTTTGTGGTTTTTACGGCAAGAATGGAATGCGGCAGATAAGGTAAGAATGGACAGGGTTTATATTTTCGCCCGCAAAGAAGGCAAACTTGGCGAACGTGCGTAAGTCACAGAAAAAACACGTTTGTTTGATTTGTTATCGGCAAACGCAAAATTACAACCTTTTTGCACCGCTGTTGTTTTTCTTCAACTCCCGCGCATCTGTCAAAAAACTCCAACGACCTACTCCTTATGCCTGTCGTTATCGAGTTTACGGCATGAGTTATCAGGCTCGTTATCGAGCATTGACAAAGTGAATGTTCTTACCGTACCCATAAGCACGCTTCCGGATAGCAGTACGCTTTACCTTTTGCTCCTCCATTACGGCTAGTTATTTCCGTTTTCTGTCTATTTAAAAACGGTTTAAAAATGCAACTCAACAGACAAACATTCCTTGCCTAAAAAAAAACGCAAATTGAGCATCCCCTTTGTCTTATCTACAATTTTAAACTTCTTTACTTCATCCTACTGGATCGCATTCGAGTACCTGCTCGTGTTTTCTGGGAGGCCCCGTCCAACCATTCCATTCGGTGTGACTCATATTTGTACTAAACTCATATCGCATATCTCCTATCTGCTTCCTCGTGCGTACTTTTTCAGCCTCTGTTTCCCATAAAGAAAAGATACGCTATGTTAACATGCGAAAATAAAAGTAAATAAACAAAACCGCTAGCCTGTTGCTGCAGAATGCGGTTTAATGAACGATAGCCGCGTGGAAAAGCCCAGTCGTTCAAATATAGACGAGTGAAGGTGCTACACATCGATGCGCACAGTGCGTCAGAATGCCACAACAAGGGAGTTTCTTCTATTGTGCTCATCACAAAGAATCCTTCTTCAACCAATCTCCAATGAACTCCGGAAACCATCTTTAAAATAAAAACGTTACGTTAATGCCGTTAAAACCGAATTATTAAAACAATATAGTAAAGATAATCATCTTTTCGCATGATGTTCACAATTCGGGAGGGAGCGAAAGATAGCAATTTGATGCAAATTTTAACACAGAAAACTCACAGGTAAAACATGGAAAAAACATGGTTGGATACCCTGACGACGGCCATTAGTCGGCATGAGAAAGGATCAAAAAGGTGCTCTGAAACGGTTGAAATAAACTTCAAGGTTAGATCAACCCTTCCTGGAAGAACGATCATGATCCTTTTTTACACGAAGCCGTCTGGGTCACACGAGGTGTCAATTTGGCTTAGTTTCGTAGTTTCCTTAAAATTATATTTATTATAAATTCCGTCTGAAACTGGTTAAATTTGTAGTTGGATGAATCATCACATTTTCAAGGCTATAACAAAAGTTTCTTTTCTACTGATTTTCCTGCATTTCTATACAAGAAATATTCATTTGCTAACGGATCGTCTGATCAACTAATCGATTGCATTTGCAAACTTCCACGTGACAATTTGCCATAGTAATGCTTATTTATGGCATCACGTAGTGAGCGAAATATTTCCCAGACGCTTCCAAAAAAGGATCGACATTGAAAATCCCCTTCAGGATGATTGTCTGTGGCCCAAGGACAAGGTACAATTGGTGAACGTGATTTACCACGAGATCTACCGCGTTCAGCAATTGAGATTGCAGAACAAGAAAACAATGAATAAAAGTTTCTCTACTAGTGCCAAAATGTGGCAAAATTGCTTCAATATAACGGTACTCTTCGTATGCAACTCGCTCTTCCACCATTTTCGGCGCGCAAACATTCGGGCAGCAGCGAGAAAAGCAAACCAAACTTGTTTGTGCAAAACTTACCTTTAGTTTTAAATTCCTGCTGCTAGGAGTAATTCCTCTCGTTACCGTACAGTACCCAGGGTTCGTCGCTTGCAGCACGGGCGCCCGATGAAGTCTATTGAACAAGTCCGACGAATTGAAGGTTTCTTCTCCAACCGGAAAGTTTGTCAGACAAAATAGAACACTAGAATCCCCTTTGTAGTCTTTTGAATGTTTCTATGCACTTCTTCCTATCATAAACACAAAAATGAATACAAACTGTTAAACAACTAATAAAATATGGATTGTAAATTTCACACAAAAATATTCCTCCTCACTCTCGATTGTATGTCGTCACTGTTTGGCTCGTCCGAGTGATCAAAACAACACGCTGTGTTGTTCGTTTCGAAACATTCACCACTACCAGTACAAACGGTCGCGCATGCCGCAACCAAAAACTCAGTGGATCTGTTGTGCGCGAGCTTCCACGGTTCTGTCACCCTGAAGCGAGGCTTCGACACTGCGGCTATGCAATGCGCTGCTATGTGAATGAGAACGCGATAAACATATAGCCGGATGGGCAATAAAACCTGTAGATCGCACTCAGACACCGATCGCAGGATAATCGAGGCCCCGCGGATGCGCAAGACACACATTTACACATGCACGTTCTCGAACCCACACCACACCGCGAATGATCGAACGCGATCGACAAAGATATCCGCGGATTTACGAGGTGCAAACGGGCACGCTATGATACAACCACCGCGGTTATTGTGTTTGGTAGATCAGCTATACTGTGCGCTACCTTACGGCTTGCGGAATGATTCATGCGTCCACCGACGTGCCGTTGGCCGTAGTACGTGTGCCCTTTGCAGCCCCGTCACTCTCACTGCCGCACACAGGGCGAGCTGTAAGCGGTTTTGTCATTCGTCAACATAAACAACGACGCAAGATCGCTTTCGACATCGCACAATCGCTGCCTGCGCGTGAAGATCACTGTCTCGAAACGTCACCGAAATGTCATCGCGAGATCAAGGCACGGACAGCATCAACACAAACGGTGCTCTTGGGACGTCGATGTCGCGGAACACACGTTGTGAACGCACACTAGCACGGAGGTACGCAACAACACTTTGGCCTGGTCCACGGGATGGGGAATGCCAGTGTCTTTCGAGAGCAACTCGCGGTATTTCCCGTTCGCACATGAGTGTTTCCAGCAGCAGTGGAAGATATTCTCCATCCGCGAAGCAAAACACACTTCCTTCTTTCACTTGAACCGACTGAGCAACCTTCCTACCATCAGCCAATTCCAAATCAGGCGACGAACAATGTTCACAGGATGTGAAGGTAGGAAGGTAGTTGTAGCAAAAGTTTTAAAAATTGTTCAACAAACTTTCTCATTCATTCCTCCACCAACTCTTCACGATACATCCGGAAAGCCTTACAAACGTCAACCACAGACCACAACACTGAAATATCCTTCGCCACACACCGAACGCTAATGAACTGCGGATTATTCGTTTGGGTTCTCCAGTCCCACGCAGGCTTTGCTAGGCAACGGAAAAGCCCGCAACCACGAAAACAATACCTGACCATGCATGTGAATGTTTTTTAACTCCCAGGGGTACAAACTGAAGCACAGGAGGGAAGGAAAATTCAGGACACCAACAGAGACCACGTACCCGGTGAGAAGAGGGCAACAATTTTCACTACTGACTATCTATAACTACACTATCGCGCGGCTACACACGTCCGTCTCCGGCGGCAGCTCGAATGGATTTGGCTGCCCGCTGACCAGCGAACGACGAACGGAGTCACCCTGCTGCTGAAGGTTTACCACCCTTCCACCGAGGGTTGTGTGCATTTTTTCCCTCTTCCATTGGCGAACGCGCGAGAGCGAACCTGGCGCCCGTGGTGCGAGCGAGAACGAATGCGAAGCGAACCTGCAGGGTGAAGGGGAGAGAGAGATAATGGGGCGGTTTAAAGATGGAGAAACTTTCTCGCGTTGAACCGCGAAATATCTCGCGGACCGATGCTCACCGATTGTACAACGGTGAGCTTTCAAGAGTTATTTTTCTTTTTCTTTTGAACGCGAAAAGCTTTGCTCTCGCCTGATGTGCGGGAGTATTATGCTCGCGGTCTCTTCCAGGGAATGGAATGCGTTCACTGGAAGCGAACAGCATGCTGCTCCTGGGAGTTACATATTTTTAAAACGTGATCGAATTGATCGATCGATAGAACAAACTGCACAATGGGGATCGAATAAACTAGGATATTGTGTAAGATAATACGAACGAATACGAATTCGTTCTTAAAATGTATTTCTTTCGCAAATTGACAGGCCTAACAATTCAATACAATTTGATAAAATTATCCAATACATGATTAATGATTATTTATAGAAACATATTTTTAAGAACACCAATTTTATTCGGTTTGATTTGATGTAGAGTAGCGGCTCTATCTCATGGCGAATCCATCCAAAGCAATGTTGCAATCACCAAGCCATGAAATATTGCAATGGCGACACCTTTGCTGCAATGGCGACAAGCAATGGCGGTAGCTTTTAGGAACAGTAAGTTTGTGAGGTGTTTACGGATGATCGCTGTATGGATTCGGATGGACTCCTTATAAGAAAAGTTGGATTAAAGTAGTGCAAGTAGCACGAAGTAATTTTGTTCTTATTTCTTAATACATTAAATTGGATTAGTCATTCATAAAATGATTTATAACTGGCCGCCGCATGGGGTAAGATGATTCATAGAAAAACATTTTCATGAACGCCGATTATGTTTCGGATTTATTGTATTGATAAATGTGAGCTTCGAATGAATTTTAAAATAAATTATTTCAATTAAAAATTTTAAAAGATTGGTTAGTAATTTAGTCCTCCCGTGAACTACCAAAAATAGCTTGGTCTTTCTAGAACATGTTTCACCGTTAAACACTTTCGATCGCTGCGAAGCAACCGGTTAGTGTTTTTTTTTCAGAAGATGCTAAATTTTCCCGCCCGAAACGTTCGTTTCACTTTTTCCCGCTCGGTTGCCACCGTAATGTGATGCAGCTTTGCGCATGACACCGTGTTGACCCGATTCAAGCAACCCATTCCCTCGGCGGAATTCAACTAATACGTGCAGCTCGTTAAACTGATGCCTGTACACATCAAACAGCTCATAAAGTCAAGAAGTGGAGGAAGTTAAGAGGCTGAGGTTCGAAGCCCACAGAAAAAAAAAATGAACGAACCGAAAGAAAGAAGCAATTCGAAAAACCCCGTGCAAGGCGCGGATCCACAAATTAAGCTAATGCATCAGGGTCGCGACCGAGCAGGAAGATGGGAAACGCAATGTGCGGAGCAAATATGTTTCATTCATGACGTAAGTAAAAGTAGGCATTTTCACGAAAAGTGCACCCTTACCGTCCGGGCGGTAGGAGTAGGGGGAAAACTCTCGGCCCGCCCCAATAAACGTGACCGGAACCGTACGCATATATGAAACCGGTCGGGCGAAATAGTAAAGTTGTAAACATTAATTGTCCCCCGCACGAGCCGGTTACAGGTCCATCTTGTCACCCAGGGGGTGGCTGTGGTCCGATTCGTTCACCTTGTTTTACCCTGACGCTTTTGTAAAGGAAGAAAAGATGAACCATAAAATTGATCTGCGCGGATAGATTCGTCCGATGAGCCTACGAGTTACTCGTTTTGGAAGCCACAGGTGGCGAATGATAATAATAAAAAACCATAACGGCGAAATTTTAAAAACTTTCATTTTATCACATTCTCCAACCAAACACCGACGAACCGGCATTTGGAGTCCAGCTCGAGCGAGTTAGCGATGAAGCGTTTTTAATCGGCTCTGATCGAATTTAAATTGATCACTTTCTTGTTTATTGATGTGTGATTTCACTCGAACGATGGTGGAGCATTTCTTCCGGAATTAATCTTACATCAAAACTGCAAGCGAACAGCCTTTGAGATATCCAGAAGTAAATGAAGTAAAGCTTAAGTGTACATTAGCTCTAAATATTGTTTAAAGAAAACTACTTACGAGTGTGGTAATTGCTATTAATTAATAAGTTATTTTTTCCTATCCTTCAACAAGGTTTTTTTTTGAGCTTGCACGTCTCATTCCATCGTAAAAAAGCGAATTTAAAAGCACCTTTTCGATTTCATCCGTTTCTCATCGATTATATCTGTTTTTAAAGGCCCCGTTAATTGGCTGTATATTGAATCAGTAAATGTTCTCGCCCATCGCTCGCAAATCGATTCGTTTATTTTTCGAAAGTTATTTGCCATACCGCCTTGGTTGGCCGCCGGACAAAGGGGTGTTTAAATTTACACATGGCTTAGAAAGGAAGGGAAAACTGAAACCTGCGCATGTAACAAGCTGCAGCAGCAGTAACATGAAGATTTGTTTTTCAGCCGATCTTTCAAAGTGTGTACCAATCGGTGCCCGCTCTTTCGGAAGGACATCGGACCGGCAACTCGCAGTGCCGCACGTCGGTGCTTTCCACGAGGCAAGAGAAAAACTGGAAAGCTGAACCCGAGCAACGCGCGTGTGGTTTTCATTTTATGTTTTCCAGACGTCCGGCTTGATGATCGATTCCTTAACGCTCTATTTATTTCCGGCCGGTGCTTTCGAGGAGTATTTTATCTACCACCTTTCCGGAGGATTTTCATTTAGCTAACTCTCTCCCTCTATTTCTTTCAAACGATTGGACTATTAAGAGATCTGAATATCAAAGCATCGTGCATGGGTGCAAGTTTTTAAAATTGCTTAAATGCTTAAAGACCATTGCGCAGAAAAGGATTTAGAAAGCCTTCGAAAAAGGCCTAACATATGAATACATTTGTAAATTCTAGATGATTTTGTGCCAATGGAAAAATACAGCTTGGGAATGTAAACATTCGTGACAAGTGAAAACCACATTTTTCACACGCATCAAGTGTAGGCTTTTAAAAAATATCAACACAAAATAATGAAGTAGAAAAAAAGCTGTGGTAATCCATGTGTAGCGACTGCTTTATGATTTAAAGCTAAAATAAATGAGCCGAAGAAATAAGGGAAAAGTCTTAGAGCATCATGTGGTAGATGCGGAAAGAAATTCGGTACATACGGACAGAGGGCAGAGCGACCCGGGAAATAAATGGCATAAAACATGCGGCACACATGGATCATTTAGAAGTGAAAATGTGTGTTCCTGCAGATAGCTTGTGGATGAAGAAATGGAAATTCTTTTGAGATAGAAAGGCGGAGGCTGCACTGGAAAGGTTTGCAAAAAGTTTTAAATAATCAGTAGAAACTAATATTGAAAGTCAACTCACCAGTGCGGTTAATTACCTATGATAAGATATGCCGAATATGTATGAAAACCTTGACAGAAAGAATGATGATTTCCTGACATATTTCATTAACCTTGTAATTTAAACTGATGGTTTATAAAATTAGTTCCGCTATTGGAAGGCAATAGGCATACAAAACGATGAACTAATCATGAAAAGTATCTTCTTAAAATATATTAATTCAAAATTCGTCCAAACTGCCCAACTCCATGGTCTCCATGAGCAAACATGAATATCATCCATTATCGTAGTGCAGCTGAAAGAAGCTACATTTTGTTGATAAAATAATATAGCAGCAAGAAGAAGTATCATCAATTAGTTGGACATAAAGTGCTTTGCGCGTTATATAAATAAATTAGAACAAATCTGTTGCCAAACGGCGCATATGAAAAACATCGATTCACAAGCACTAATGCTTGGCTGCTGATGCAAGAGCATAATTTGTCCAATCGATTGGAGTATTTTTCCCAAGACGAACACAAACTCCAAACCTATGTATAACTGGCTCGGAATGTGTAACATTCTTTGCTTTTTTCTTTGTTCATCTAATGAAACATTATTGGTGCCTTCAGCGTCCAAATTTTCTCGCCTACGCATCGTCTGCATAAACCACTCATGCCCCTTTTCACGCTATGGATCCACATTTCTTTTTACCATCTATTTTTACTATCCACGCCATTACCGCGGTGCGGTAATTGGAATAACCTTCTGTACCAATAATGTGATGTGAAAATGGAACCAACCAGTTGTTCACATTGCATGCGTATGATGAAATGTATGTAAACCTCTAGTTGGAAAAATAAAAGCACGTGTTTATTGTCCACAAGATTAAATTGTTTGAAGTAGCAATAGTATATCTATAAATTGTTCAACATATATCGCTCTGATGCATAATTACTTTATCCATATGAGAATAAGATTTTTCGAACGCACAACAGTAGAAGTGTAATTTTTGGGTAGAAGCTAGAAGAAATGAGGACATCCTTCCAACCGACGGGAAACGAACTATGAGAAGCTTTATTCAACCCAAGCACATCGATGAATCGGTGGTAGGAAATTTTCATCCCAAAACATGCGGCGCGCGGATTTTCATGCGAGCATTTTATGATTGATTCTTCAGGATAATTATGGAGAGAAATTTGCTAAGTGACCCCGCACTGGTACACCCTCAGCTACGAACATCAAGGTGCCGGTTTTGTTCCCCTTCGCTCGTTGCTCATGTTTTCGTTCCTACCTTTCCCGTTTTCATTCCCATCTCTACACCAACAATCGTGCAGAGCGCTACTTTGCATATGAGTTTTTGCGAAGGAGGTCTGACGAGTGAAAAAACACGCAAGCCGACCCGGAATGTGTACGCGGTTTGCACATGCAGATCCGTCATGTACCATGTGTAATTTGGCCGAGGTGAGTTTGTTTCTTTGGCTTTTCGCTCCTTACCGCGTGGCCAACAATTTGCCCCTTAAGCCGCTGATTTGGGGGGGCCCAACCTTCGCCGAAGCCACGAAGCCACGAGAAGTGCTCCGTTAGATGGGTGATTAACAGCAGCCCGCCAATGTTTTATTAAATTTGTTTGAACCGATGGAAGGTGAAAACTGGCAGCGAAAAGAATGCTAGGAGTGTTTTGCGAGGAAAGGAAGCATGCAGCACATCAATCATACCGAAGCTTTACTTATCCAATGTAGGTCGCCTGCTCTACCGGTCATTAGATTTGCTTCCCGCTTGCCTACTGAAATAGGAAAACACTCTTTTTAAACTTTACGTTAGTAATTTGAGGGTCTTATTCAGCGTGAAAAACAGTGCTACGATTCAGAACAATAAAAACTAATGCATAATTATTAGCCCAGTTTAACGAGATATAAGAAGATTACTATTTTTAAAAGAAGCACACATGTATATATGTTTGCCCTAGCAATGATGGGCCGAAATGATACGGAAGAAGTCATAACAAACATCATGCAATTAGCGAGCAAGTTTATCACATTCGTTAATTTCTCTAAAACTCTTCCGTTCACAGTTCAACTCAACCATATCAGTGAAAAAGCCGAGGGAGAGAAAGACGAGATTGACTAGCTGGAGCATAATTTCGCTTTCCATTCCATGCGCTCGGTGCATCCTCCTTTACGTTGCAATGACTGCCCTCAAGGAATTGCATCCTTGACAAGGGCTGAATACATCTCTACTTTCCTCCGGGTCGTAGTAACGCCAATTAAAAAATTAGTAGCCAGTATCAACCGCACACGTGATAGCTAACGGAATGCTGTACGGAGTGGAACAGAAAAAAATATGCTGATAGAAGGAAAAGTTGAGGGCTGGGCTGACACAGTGCATCGGAAAATAGTGTGCGTAGTGTTTCGAGAAAGTTCGAACGAAAAAAAGCCCCAACCGAATGCATTACTGCAACAGTGGGCAGCTGACGTGAATTCAATGTTGATACCAAAATTAAGATATGCGCATCTTTTATTTAAGAAAAGAAATGCATTTCTTTTCCAGTCTAAGAAGAGATCAGACAAGAAAGTGACATTAATGAGGGTAATGCAACATTTTATGTCAGTTTCTAGATTGTTTACTGACACAACATGTTTTAAATACATATTTTCCTATGTGCAAGAAATAAAATCAAATAGAAATTACAGTACCATTTTCCATAATCTTTCTCTAAAAAAATCTAAAATAATTTTTTGTCATTCATCCTCTACAAAGCACAGTCAAATGTATCACGAACTAATTATGAATTGATTTCCCAACCACTGTTTGATCAAAATTATGCTCGCTCGAGCAGTCAACGCGGCTACATCCACCTTGGCTGGTGCCCTTGGACGATCGGAGGCTGGGTGTTCATTTTCCATCTTGCATTGCGTTTTCCGTTCGGTGGAGTCCCAACGGGCCCAATGGGGAAAGTTTGCTACATCCTTGCGGACTCGAACCTCCAACGATCTTGTATGGCGCTTGAGTAGTCATCTTCGCTGAACTTTGGCCCGACCACGTGCTCAAAGTTGAGCGACAGCGGAGGCAAGGGAAGGCGGGTGGCAGTGGAGCTAGCGGATGGAGAAAATTATGAAAAGGAAAACAAAAACAACATCTCCACTTCCGATCGAGGCCATGGGAACTACGACATCGCCGAAGGCGTTCGTGTTCGCGTTCCGATATGCGATGTTCCATTTTCGCCTCCAATACAGTACACGGGCCGGGCCTTCCCCGGAATTGGGTTACAAGATTCGGCTGGTGGTGTTTTATTTTTTTGATTTTGGGGAACTGTTTTGACAAGCTGAGAGGATACTGGACTTCACTCTAGCCCCATCCATCATGGCCGTGATCGGTGCGATCAGTGAGCTTTTCTCGTTCTCCCAGAGTGACGTGAATAGTGACAAACAACATCTGGGAGGTATTCATGGAAACAGGATAAGATTTTCAAAAAATTAGCCAATATCCGAATTAAATCGAAATTCAACTAAACTTTGAAGAAAAAAAGCCTATTCAAATGAAACCTTTAACCCACAATCAACCAAACTAGATATTGTTAAGGCAGGATAACGTAAAGGAAATAAGATCAATTCAAAAAGATTATTTAAAAAATCATTGTACTGTGTTAAATATTTCCATCTTATCGACAGCATCGTTGGGCTTTAGAGCAATAATAGAGCACCAGATAACTTTGATCGATGAGAAGACTTGGCGCCCATTCCATGGTGAGAAGCTGTGAGATGATTTCGCAGCCCGCGGTGCGCGAGAAAGATGATTAACGATTGTTAAAAAAATACCGCAGCAGCGCCGTCGCGCACCGTAATCATAGGCAAAAGCGGCGCACCGGAGCAATTATAACTGTACAGCATACATTTTCGGTACAAATCTTCACACTCCGAACGGCCCTCGCACACACATTCGGTCGGGCCCGAACATGGGCATGTTGATGCAAGTGGGACGAGACGAGGGTTGGAAGGAAGTTTGGCGGGAGGGGAGGCGAGGGGTATGTTTCGATAAAATAACAAAACAAGACAGAGAGATTGTGCGAGTGAAACTAGCCACCCGATGCGGAAAGCGTAGCACCGGATGGAAGGGAAAATTCAACCACCATTCCGTCCACCATTTGCCGGTGGCAAGATGAAGGATAAAACAACACAGTCAGGCACAAAGAGAGGAAGAGAGGAACTATTAGGGTGTTAATCGAACAATAGAAGGTAAAAATCAATATTTGCGCGCGCTCTACACGAGCCACTGTGAAGTCTCCCCGTGGGCCGGCGAATAACGCAAGGGATCAACTGACAGCGAACGATAACGGCAGGAAGATCGGTTTTGGAAGTCCCGTGTCCATTGTTGATCCGTTCGGTTTGTTCCGACCACCAAAACGCCGGCCAACGCACTTTCCAATCGGCACAACAACGGTCAACGGAGAAAGAAAATGGTGCGCAAAAAAAAACAGGGTAGAATTGAGATCGTTCGAACGGAACGCCATTTTTATCCGCGATTGATCGTGCACAGTGTGAGAGAAGGTGCGAAAGTGTGTAAATTCGCCTATGTCTACATTCTGCGAGCAATTGGCTGAACGAATTGAAATCAATACACGCAGCGATCGTGGTCGTTCATTTTCCAACGATTCGGCCATTTTTAAATGTGAACAAATCTATTTGACAATCTGATCGTATGCCCAAATGTATACCAAGATTTTGCTTGTAGTCGATTATACGTAAAAAAAATTGACATCCAGTTTGTGTTATTTCTGTATGTATTTGTCTGAAAAAAAACATTATGATTAAAGTAAGGCTCAACCAATTTTAAAATATAGGTCACATGTAGTCATTCGGAATAGTTATCCCGATATAGAGTCTACCATCTGGTGCAATATAAAATTTCTTCCCAAAGCACCGATAATGCTTCCTAAGTGAGACTTAATGACCAGTTTTCCATCCCTATTAAACTAACCGTTCATTCGAAATTCGCACATTCGCAAACCAACCGACGCGCTTTCCCAAAGGCATGCGAATTCGTGCTTTCCGTAGCTAATTATTATAAATTTACCATATTTTCGCTGGTTTGACCCCAACCCAGCTAAGTTTAATGCCTACCTTAGAGACTATTTGCGTGACCGTTATCAGGCATGGTTTGGGGCAAATTGACTCGTTAAACAGCTATCGTAGTGCGTTGATTTAATGTGCGTAAAAGGAGGGGCCCTTAAGGGGTGGAAATTAAATGTTGCATTATGTTCGATTAGCTTGGCTTAATGTTTACATTTATATTTAATCGCTACCCCCAGCCCTGATTTTTAATTGGCCAATTTATTACTAGGACTTTATTAGTTTGAGGAAAACTGTATCTTGTACATTCAACATATCCAAAGTTTCACTAACATAATTATTATTCAATAAAAAAAAGAGAAATTACTGCCTTTTTCCCAGGCATGCTAATAGTGCTTTTTATGTTTTGCTTTGATAAAACTACATTAAATCTGTGATGGGTTTTCAACCAAACTTCAACCAATTTTACGCAATCTCAAAATTGCAACGTTTCTGAACTGTGTGTGCACTTTTTGTGAGTTCCTACCCAGACATAAAAAAGGCAAATTGCCCAAAATGGAAGGCGCAACGTTCAAAAAGATTGTACCAACTCACGAAGAAATCAAAGAGCAGGAAAACAGTGCATCAATCCGTTTCAAATAATGTGCGCTTCTCGGCACCGAAACGTATCGTAACATATTGATGTTATCCGGTAATTTCCACCCACTTCACCGTGTATTTGCTAGAGTACCAGGCTCGCGAAACACAAGATGAGCACATGCCAATTTTACAGACCACCCTGCATCCCCAGCTCAGTGGAGACATGCACCGAGATGATCAATCTGTGGATCGTAAGATTGTAACCTTTTCATTGTTTTTTTGCGTTTTGTGCATCGATTTCTACCACCTACCGGCAATCGCGTAACATGCTTGCGTATTTTGCGCCCGCGCCATTCGGTGCTGATCGGATGCACACGAATGCACAATTTCTATCGCTTTCTCACTTTCTCTGGGAGCAGATGGGTGGTAGATGTAGGATTAGAAATTAGAATCTACCCATCTTATGTTTGGCTCAGTGTACCTGGTTGATACTAATAGCTTTATCATCAACAATCCCATATTGTCTAGTGGTTAGGATATCCGGCTCTCACCCGGAAGGCCCGGGTTCGATTCCCGGTATGGGAAACAATTTTTTTTTCTAGTGAAGGCTCGATGTACTGATTAATTAAATTACAATAAAATGGAAATAAAACCCTTGGATGTTATTTTGTATCTAGAAACCATTCTCCATCACAGTTATTAACGTTTCGCTCCATGTGTGAGCACTAAAATCATTCATATCGCTGTCTAGTAATTATCACAAACAAACAAGCTTCCTATTGCGCCCCATGCAATGGTCTATCAAACATCTTTACGGCCACTTGGTTGCCCAATCAAAAAGACAACGGCCATCCCTTTGCCACCATCCGTCGCAGCAAGGGCCAGGCTCTCCCGGGCTCTGCCGAAGAACAAAAGCCCAATCAACGCGCACAATTCAATGTCAAAAAGACGATTCAAAAATGGCGGAAATTTGTCTGCGAGTAGGTAAACCTTTATCGCCCACCACGGCGAGATGGTCACGGTACGGTGGCGCAAAATTATACGTCCCTTTACCTCCGATGCGATTAATTTAATACGATGATTTCCGTACCTTCCGACCGTTTCTTGCCGTTGTCGAGTGATAAAGTACGTAACGCAGTAAACAATAGAAGGTAACAAGTTAAACATCGCCGACGTGGATTCCCCTAGCTGTAGGTTGGCTTTTCTGTCGAAGTACGCTTTATCAAGTAAAGTCAGTATCAGCCTTTGGCGGATCAGTGGGAGGATTAGCATGTGCGCAACCGCGCACCAAGGCAGTTTGAGACACCCCTTTTTTGCTGATAACCGCTGATAAATGTCAGTGGCTTTGAGGCAGCTGATCGTTGTTCTACCCAGAATCGTTTGTGATTGTCTTAAATTAAATGAGGGAAGTGAAAAACCAAATAATCTTTTCATCGACCGATTGTGTAAAATTTACATTCACTTAATATTTAGTATGGGTTGGTAAAGCAAGCCATGTTTATTGAGGCCACCATGTTTGCCACCGCCAGTTTTACAAAGAACGTAAAAATATACACATTACGTTAAGACAAATTATGTCCCAACCTTACATCTGGATCTAATTAAAAAAAAACCCACATATTTTGAAAACACCACCATACATTGAAATTTTACACAATTAAGTTCTCATAAAAACGATTTTTTAGAGTAAGGTAGAAGAAGCTTTGCATGTCTCCCCTTTTACCGGTTCACACCAGCCCCCACATAATGCGAAAAATTGTAGCCGCAGACGCATATTGTTTTTGCTCTTCTTTATTTTCTTATATTTTCCCCCGAAAACCCGACGACGCACTTCGCTATGATCTACTTTTGTGCCTCAGTTACTTTTTTGGGGAAAAAAAATCCGCGTGGAAAACAAAGCACGTGTGAAATAACCGCTCGTCGATCGCCTCGATGTGCACCACCGATGTGGGAGAAATCAATCAATATCAGACGTGATGGCCGCGATCAGCGATCAACGCAATGCGGAAAACTTTGCGCACGCGTGAATAAACCTGCCACACATTCTAATTACTTCGACAAGCGTGACGCAATGGAAAATGAATCGAAAATAAAGTACGATTGGTGTCAAATCCATCTGAGATGTGATGATGACCCGCACATAACCGGTGTGTCGCAATTTTTCGCGATTGTAGGATATTTAGGCTTTCATAACCATTAGTAATAATTTTCTGAGCATGGAAAACGTTAAATTACAATTATTCCTTTCACATATTTCTGTGCTGTCTCTAATTCATACTAAATAACATTTGTTTTTCTTCGTCGATAGGCTCTCCCTTATGTGCCAAGCTACTTAAGAATATCCCACTGCCAGGCAATCAGCTGAATGTCGGGCTTGTACCGCTGATGAGGCTCTGTGGAACAATCGAAGGAAAGAAGGGCTGTTATTATCTATTTCCTTTCAAGACTCTAGTGGCTCCCATTTGTCACCAACTTACTTATCAAGGCGTAACGCTGTGCAGACTGTGCCTGAAGCATATCCGCAGGAGTTTGCATTACAGCTGGCTCACCGGTTGTCGGTGGACCACCGGGTACAATCATTTCCGGTATCCAGATGGCATCCAGCGAGTACCGAATCAGCTGGAAAAGCGCCGCATAGTCGCGTTGGATGGTTTGCGCTTCGACATCAAACCCAAGCTCTAGTGCCACCTGGCAGATGCTGCGAACGTGGCGTTGCTTTTCAACATCGCAGAGTCGAAGCACGAGCCCATGCAGAGCGTCGATCAGGGCGAGATCCTCGAACTGGTTACCCTCCTTCAGGTTTAGCAGTTTACGCTCGTGCTTACGACGGTTCTTGCTAGAACGGTGTGATTTTCTGCCAACAAAAAGGAACGGGTTCGGGGAACAAAATTGTTTAAGTAGACGTCTCATTTTTCAGATCGGAAGACTGTGCAGAGTTATGTCACGAATGTAAATATTTAATCGAACTGACTTTATTTTCTGTAGAATACTACTGTGTCGAAATTCTATCACTATTGTATGTTGCTAAACAGTGTAAAAGTTAGAAAAGTGTTAAATGATTTAAAGAGTGTAAAGAAATTAAGAAAAATTTAAAATGGGCATTTAATTGCAGTAGGGCATATATATTAGTGACACAGTAAATATTATTCCAACATAACTATAATATACTAATCAAATCAAACTCTGTACATACCCAGATCGCCCACTGCTAGATGTGTGACGCGAAGAAGCAACAGTAGAACTGTCCGAAAACAGATCGCAATCACCACAATCGCCCTCACCGTCCGCATCACCCTGGTCCGCCGAACCAGCGGCTCGTGCCTTTTCTCGTGCCTCCCGAACCGCCGCCAGTCGTTCCTTTTGGTGCAAGAATTGTTCCTTGTCGCTGGAGAGTGCGGAAATGAGCTGATTTAGATACTGGCGAAAGTTTTCTTTGATCGTTTCATGCAGCTCTCGGTCCAACTCGTTTCCACCAGCCACCGCCACCAAAAGAGCTCGTTCATACTGGAAGCCCTTCAGAAGACTGTCCACCGCTAGCCGAACATCGTTCAAATGTTCGTGGGCAATCGTGGCCGCCGCATCATAATCTCCTGCTTCTACGAGTGCTGGCACCAGCGAACGAAGAACCGGTCGGACCCCGTCTGGGTCCATCGATCGGGCGCTCAGACGAAGGACACGGCGCCAGTCCAGGGCGTGGCGGGCGGAACTTATGGCCTGTTGAATGTCTCCAGTACGCTCGTACATCAAACTCGCCTCGGCATGCTTGCCCGTCTTGCGAAGGTGATCGGCATACTGTTCCCGAATTTTTTGCAGATGTTGCTCGTTACCACTCGCTCGATAACATTCGATCCCGACCGTGTACAGGTCATGGGTGACGATCAGCTCCAATGCTTCCCGCAAACGATCCTCGTTAACGTCGCAACGAGAAATGTGGTCCAGTGCACGATTGTACCGCTTCAGATGGCAATCGATGCGGAACTTCCTGTAGTGCTCATCATACCGCTTCAGTTCATTCAGGAAGGGCAGATACTCCTTCGGGTCCTTCTGCGATTTGGTGGCGACGAACAGCACCAGCCCAAAGTCGTACATCCCCAGAGCCACATCGTACAACACGTTTACTTCGACCAGGTAGAGCAGATATCGAAGCGCTTGTTCCGCCAGCTCGGGTGTGGGTTGATCGCGTTTAAGAGTCCATATGAGCGAAAGGGCCTTCTCCAGATGGCCCTGTTTCACGTGACAAGTGATCTTCGGTTGTGTAAGTATCGTGGGGTTGCTGTCCATCACATCCAACAGCCGGTCGCATATGAACTGAATCTTCCCTTCCACTGTATACCCGACGCTACCGGAGGTGGTCAAGGTCTTGGGTGCCAGTTGCCGCTCGGGATAGTTGCTTTCATACATCGTGCGACACACATCCTCGTTGGCTAGATCCGTGACGAAAAGATTCAACCAGCTCACGTTCGTTATCTGTGGAATGAAGTGTGAGCCCAGATGGGCTAGAAACCGCTCCGGGTCATGGTCAACGAGAAGGTTCAGGTTTATGCGCTCCTTGCGCATAATGTCGAAAGCTTCGTGGTACTCGAAAGCATCGAGATGTTTCGCGATGAGACAAAGCGACAAGACGCGTGGATTGATCGCCTCCAGGTTGCCTCGGGGAAGTTGAAACACGGTGCGTGAAGCTTTTGGGACCACCGTGACGAGCTTCGAGCCCCGCTCAAGCCGTCGTTCACCAACAATCGAGGTACCCGGCGCGTCTCCCAATGTGACAAACTTTAACTCTGCAATCGTGGTGAAGAGGAGGTACGCTTCGGAAAGAAACGCAGACGTTACCTCTGAAGCCAGAAGAGTTCCGTTGTGGTACAGATTGCGGCGACTTTGGGAGAACGCGTACACGGTCGGAGTAGGGCGTTGGCGGTCAACGAAAATCTGTTCACAAAACTCCGGCAACGTACTGTGGAGTTTGGTGGGAAACGAATAGTTAATCCGAAGGGTCGGCACGCCAACTGTAAATCCTCCAACCACCAACAATCTTCCGGAACTCAGCTCAAGGAGTACCTTGTCCGATTCTAGCGCCTCAAGGCAACCAATCGACTCATTATCGATATAAATTCCGGTAGAGAAGTAGTCAATTTCAATGCAGAACTGTGCACCTTCCAGATATCCCAGTAACATCTCAACAAACTTATTGTTGCGGCAGAGCACAAAATGGGTTGCATTAACCCACAAGCCGTGTGTAAGAATGTCATAAAACTCACTGTATTTCTCCGGGTCTGGCTCAAGACGGTGCAAGTGTTTTACACCGGATAGAATCTTACGCTTCGGACCATTCTCCACGCTCTGTTCCGTGAGCGTTACATCGTAGAATCTTATAACATTATACGAGTCAACAACATAAAACGCATTTACACTGGCTTCTGGTTGCATTTCGGTATCAAATTTGCACTTGCCTGGAAAACGTATGAATCCGACGGCGTTGATGCATTTTGGAAATTCGTCTTCCGGACCTTCCTTTTCATCCGGAAGAGTCAATGTGTAGTTACACATCGGCGGTGGG